>NW_022589760.1:639486-938226 GCF_004348235.1 Phoca vitulina
AAGAAGAAGAAGAAGAAGAAGAAGAAGAAGAAGAAGAAGAAGAAAGAGGAGGAGGGGGAGGAGGGGGAGGAGGAGAAGAAGACACAACGTGACCACGGAAACAGAAATGAGAGCAACCTGGCCACAAACCAAACAATGCTGACAGCCACCAGAAGCTGAGAAGAAGCAAAGAATAGATTCCTCCCTAGAGCCTCTGGATTGGGTATAGCTCTGCCAACATCTTGGTCTTGGCTCAGTGAAACTGATGTTGAATGTCTGACCTCCAGAATTATGTGAGAATGAATAAGCTTCTGTTCTAAGCCACCAAGTTGGTGACAACTTGTTACAGCAGCCTCAGGAAACTAATACAGTCAGGCAAAGCAACCTCATTGTTCACATCAGCATTGTCACCCTGCCTGATACACACCAGCCACTCAGTATGTGGTCATAAATGAATGGAGGTGACTCCTGGGCTCAGTCTCTGGGTGAGCACACACATCCTCATGCAGGAGATTGCAAGGAAGCAGGGTCTTGGTACCTCTGATCCATGACCACTGGAGGCCTTCTGCTTCACAAAGGGCAGCATATTCAGGAGTCCCCAACCTTTCTCCCATGTAAACCTTGAGCCAGGCTCCCTGCAGGAGTCCAAACACAACCCTGCCTCCCATCCTGAGCATTGAATTGGGGTTTCTCTGTGCTGAGGCCTTTTGGGAAATGGCTTTCAGGAATATGACAGAAGGAGAGCCTGGGTGCCTCAGTCGGTTAAGCCTTCAGCTCAGGTCGTGATCCTGGGGTCCTGGGATCGAGCCCCGTGGTGGGGTTCCCTGCTCAGTGGGGAGTCTGTTTCTCCCTCTCACTCTCCCTCTGTGCTCTCTCTCTATCTCTCAAGTAACTAAATAAAATCCTTAAAAAACGTTAAAAAAAGGAATATGACAGAAAATGCCCATAATGTAGAGATCTCTCTGGTCTCTCATTGTAGGGTGGGAGACATAGTAGGCCCACCTTGAAGAAAGCCCCTTTTTGCTGACAATCAGATTTGGGCTGGATGAAATAGAACCTGATCATAAACACACACTCACAATGTAAGGCATGATCAGCCTTTATTGATAATGGCACAGATACTAAAATCTTGGGAAGGTGGAGTGATCTCCAGAACATTCTTCCAGTGCTGCTCTCTGTGGATATGGTGGCTTAGAACCTCCGCAGAGGTTCTTTGCTGTGGTAAAATGAAAGCTGGACACTATGCTGTCTTGCAGCTGTGCACGGCCAGAGACAGGTGCAGCTGGACTGTGGTCACTGTCCTACTGGCCTCCAAGCCATCTCTTCCTCCATTCAGTAAGGGATCGTGGGTCTCAGTGGGCTCTGGAGGTGTCCCTGCCTTGCTCCTGCCCTGTGTTGATCCTCTTCTTTCTGTCTGCAAAGTCATGCCTGCCTTTCCTTCCTGGTCCCTTCCTTACCTCTCTAAACCCAGGTACAAGTCCAAAGGTTTACGGGATGTAGGAAACTGCATCCGAACTGGCACCTGGCAAGTCTGGGGGGTGCCAGTGCTCTCACAGACACGGCAGCAGCCTTGCAGATGGATCGACTGCAGGTGGATGAACGTCGGAATTGACTTCACAGGTGACAGCTACTGTTCCGGCTTGCTGCGTGTAGCAAATCACAAACTGTAACAATATCATACAGCAACATCATTACTACCTCCACGTCACAGGTGAGGAAACCAACTCAAATAGGGTTTCGTGTCCAAAGTCACAGAGCAAATAAAAGATTGAAGCAGGATGCTGACCTATACCTGTCTGATTGCTAAGCACTAGGTATTTCATTCTAAAATGGATTCTGGTCTAACGGATTGCAATAGCCATGGTTCTGCTCCCCAGGGCCTCCACTAGTACCCGAGTAACCCTACTTGCCCCAATATGGATTTCAGCTTAACTTGGCTCTCTTCTGTCCTTCATGTACCTTAGGTAAACCTGCCTTATGGTCAGGTTTGAACCAGACCCTGTGTATTCTTAGAACATATGCCTTCTCCCATCCCTGAGTTGCACAAACTTTAGGCAGGCCCCCTGCAGTCAGGACCAAGCAGGGTGGTTGGGATGTGCCCAGGGGTGACAAAATTACACGGGGCGGGGGGGGGCGCATGGCCCAGGGCAGGCCGACAGTCTGATACCCAGGGAGTCATTCAGTTGCTGAATTTACCAACTTTTCAGCACGGCAGAAGTCAGAAACCTGCTTTGCAGCATGGATCTATCTCATCTGCAGGGGCTGACTCCTATGTCCATACTCAGGAACCTACTGGAACTGGGCAGATTTGAAAGATTGCAGAAAAGACTTGCACAAGTCCACTTGTGTGTGAGCTGAGGAGACTCCTTGGAAGGTACTCATGAATTGTATATAGTTGTTGGGGGGGGGACCTAGGAGGTTGTTTGTGGCTGTTGGTGATGAAATGGACCCAGTGAAAGTCTACTCGCAATAGAGGCTCAGGAGCCTCCAGGAAAGGATTCAACTATGTCTGCTCCTTGAGACAAGGCACAGCCGAAGAGCCGGTGGGGAGGCCCTGCCACAAGACTATTCCAGGTCATAGTGGGGGTAGGGAGGTCTGAGCAAAAGGAAATTCATCCTGAGGGAGAATGGAGCCAGATGCAATGATGTCAGCCCAGAAACAAAGTCCTGTCATTAGGGAGGTAGGGCCAATGACAGCCCGGGGACTAGGATTCCTGGTAGTACCTGTTTCAACACCTCATAGTCCAGGATAGGTAAATGGTTCAAAAATAATTACTGACTAAATCACAGTGATTCTCAGATGTTGTCTCTCAGGACCCATCTCTTTTTTCAGAAGGCTAACATTCTCTTTTCAGCAGCTGGTGACTGACAGCTGGTGGGAAGTGTGTTCTGGGCATCTGCCGTGCAGATCACTGCCAGCGGGGGCGGGGGGAGGCCTCCCACAGACAGGCGCCAAGCACAAGCTAACCCTCTGCATGGGGCCATGGACCCAGCTAACCTGGTGACCCCACCGACATGACTGCTCTGCATTCACAAGACTGAATTTTGGTCACTGTGAGAGCAGGTTGTGAAATGGCCCTTGTGACACTCCCAGCTAAGCGTCAGGGGCAGTGAGCAGAATTTGATTTCATCCGCACGGCAATCTGTTCTTGCAACAGCCCTCGAGGCCCATCGTGGAGAAATCTTCCTTTTTGCTGACAACTTGGGAATTCTCCCCGAGGAGAAAGAACCTTGATTTGTAAGTGAATTTGCAATGCGTTTTCATACCAGTTTGGGAGGGGAGGACACAGAAGCGGGGCCATGCTTACAGATAAGATTGTCTCTGGTTTAGGGACCTCCTTTAGGGTTGGATGAATGAATGCAGAAAGAAACGAATGAGTGAATAACAGGATGCCTACACTAGCCAATGGTTCTGTGCATCAGCATCACCTGCGGGGCGTGTTAAAATGCAGATATGGGGCCTTGCCCCCAGAGCTTCTGATTCAGTCAGCCTAGGAGGGACCTGAGACTTTGCATTTCTAACAAGCTCCAGGTCAGGCTGCCGGTCCAGGAAGCACACTCTGAAAACCACGGGCATCAGCCCTCAGCGGAGACCCCCTTAGGCCATGATTGTTGTGGCTGCAAACTTTCAGCCTGGGCCTGCCAGGTAGCTCGCAGGTGCAGTCTAGAATGAATCCCCTGGCTTGCTGGTTGGGGAGCTATGGGTGGGTTTCCCACTTTACCTCCCAGCAAACTCTCCTGGGTAGTGTTCGGGTGTTAGATTTGAAAGAGTTAGAGGTGTGTGTGTGTGTGTGCATCTGTGCTGCTCTCCTGACAGGTACTTCTGTCCCTTTCCACACCTCTAGTGCTGACTGCTGACCTCCAAGGTCTCTCTCTTTTGACCGCTTCCCTAAATACGTGGGAGTTTTCTTATCCAGCAAGAGGCTGCAAACACCTTTGAGCACAGGGCTCAGCCAATCCTTTCCTGGCATTTGGTGACATCTAGTGGCTAAGTGGAGAATCTGTGCTCATACTTAGAGAATGTTCTGGAAAATTAACTGAGCCGCGGTGAAAGGAAAAACACCTACTTGTGAACTCCCTGAGAAAGGCTTCCTGAAGGAGCTTGGGAGGGCAAGGTAATGACTGGCTCGGTATGGCATGAGCCAAAATGGATTTCTTGCTCCCCTGGCAGCTGTGACAGAAATTAGAAGTCATTAAAGAATCTCAAATCACCTCTCACTGTACCCTCAGTGTGAATGATTTACTAGAAATGATACTCCATAAAAAGTATCCTTGAATAAAATTGAATCAGGTAATACCAATTTGGTATTTGCTTCCCCTCTCAGAGCATTTCTCTGAGCCCCAAGCTATAAGCAGAGCCAAAGATAACAATCCATTTCCCAGCTGGTCAGGAGAGCCACAAAACCGACTTGAAGTTCAGGTGCAGCTGGTGGTGACCCGAGGGCATCCAGGCCTGAAGGTCATTGAGAGGTGTAATTGTTAACCGCAACTACATATGCAGAAATGTAAGAGAACCCCTGGCGTCACAGGTGTTTGAAGTCCTTGTGGGAGGTGCAAGATATTGTAAACAATCATAGGCAATCTGTACTTTAACAGAAAGTTTAAATTGTTACAGGAATGTAGGGGAGGCGATCAGGAATCAGGGAGCAAGCTGCTTCTTAAAGCTGCCGTTCTGGGCCTTTAGCCATTAGAGAGGGATGGGTCACAAAATGGGGTCATTGAGACCAAGAGCCTCAGCAGATTTTTTTAAAAAAGATTTCATTTATTTATTTGACAGAGAGAGACACAGCGAGAGAGGGAACACAAGCAGGGGGAGTGGGAAAGGGAGAAGCAGACTCCCAACTGAGCAGGGAGCCCGATGCGGGGCTCGATCCCAGGACCACGGGATCATGACCTGAGCTGAAGGCAGACGCTTAACCACTGAGCCACCCAGGCACCCTGCAGCAGCACATTCTTAAACACAAACCCAGAATTACCGAATTTCAGAAACTCTAGGAGTGAGGCCCAGTAATCAATGTTTTTATGAGCCCTGCAGATAATACTGGGGCACGCTAAAGTTTGAGAACCAATGGTGAAGAACAAGCTTTAACCACCCTGAAAAACCTTAAAGCGTGTTGAGACTCTATTAATAAATGCACAGAGGAGACTGAATTATTTGTATAATAACATAGGCTTCCTTCTTTTTAAAAACATATAAAGGTCCCTTAGATCTTCCATTTATGATTAAATCAAAGGAAGGGGATTTATTTGCTTTTACTTCTGGGCTTTTGGAGAATGCTGTCTTGATAAAAGTCTAGTCTCCTGAGTAGCTCAATAGTCCTGTGGACATGGAGATGAGTTTAGAAACAGAAAAATACTCCACCTCAGTATCAGTTAAACAGAAATTAAAGTAACAATAGGATACCATTTTTCAACTAACAAATTAGCCATGATCAAGAATAATATGCATCACTGAGGAGGCTGGCGGGGGCGGGGGGGCATATACTCCTGGTGCAAACACAAAGTACCATAATCTTTCTGATAATGCAAATCAAAAGCCGTAAAAATGTGGGTACCTTTGACTCAGCAATTCCACTCCTAGGCATATAGTTTAGAAATAATTGATATATGCAAAAATGTATGTATAAAGATACTTTTTGTGCTTATAAAAATTTTTTTAAATGTGCTTATGAAAATTTAAAAAAAAACAATTTAAATTTCAAGGGCAGAGGACTTGTATCAAAGAAATGGTTCTGTATGCCTGGGTGGCTCAGTCTGTTAAGCATCTGCCTTCGGCTTGGTCATGATCCCAGGTCCTGGGATTGAGTCCTACGTCAGTGTCCCTGCTCAGCTGGGAGTCTGCTTCTTCCTCTGCCTGCCGCTCCCCCCGCTTGTGCGCTCACGCAAGCGCTCTCTCTCGCAAATAAATAAATAAAATCTTTTAAAAAAATGGTTCATATGAATGGGAGGAAATCAGAGAGGGAGACAAACCATGAGAGATTCTGGACTCCGGGAAACAAACTGAGGGTTACAGAAGGGAGGGGGGTGGGAGGACGTGGTATCTGGGTGATGGGTATTAAGGAGGGCACATGCTGTGATGAGCACTGGGTGTTATAGGCAACTAATGAATCATTGAACACTATATCAAAAACTAAGGTACTGTATGTTGGCTAATTGAACATTACAACAAAAAAAGAAATGGTTCATATGACAGAACATTAAAATAATCACGCTGTACAAGATTATTTTTCCAGTTTTTAAAAGGAAGATTTATTTAACAAGTTTCACTTAGTACAATACATCTAATGGAAATCACAATACAAGGAAAGATTTAAATCAAAGCCTCAGAATCTCATACAAACGACATGACCAAACTCCTAAGGTATTGATATTACATCTCAAAATTGTCCCAGATCTTAAAAAAAAAAAAAAAAAGTAAAAGTGTACACTCACGTGCCTTACAGGATATTAAACCAAAAAGCTAGAATTAACAAACATGCCAAATGTTTTCACTTTGAATCGTAGACACAGCTCCTATATTTGAGTTTTACAGAAAAGCATGTTTCTCAACATGCATCCAAAGTTTTCAATGTATCGTGGTATAAGAGCAACATTTAACATAAGTGAAACTGCTTTAACCTAAATACGCTTACTGCTTAGGTACACTCCTACAACGTAACTAACTTGAGGAAAGCTTAAAATTGTTTTAACAGTTATGGTCAATACTGAATGTTGTTATTATACCCTAGATGAATGTTTCAGTGTTTGAAATTACTGAGCTTGAAGTTGTAAAACCTTGACTTCCACTTTACAGTAAGCATGAATCACAAGCCTGTAATGCAAAACTGTTAAACTTAATTTTTGTTTTCTTAAAAAAAAAGGAAAGAAAGAAAGAAAAGAAAGAAAAGAAAGAAAGAAAGAAAAAGAAAGAGAAAGCTGACCAAGAGTGATCAGAATCAATGATATTTCCCATTTACCAATCATACTGGATATACTAAACATCACTCTCATTCTACAATCCCCATTAAATGCAGGGCTTTTATTTCTGTAATAGGTGTTTAGTGTTCCTTCACCTAAGCGAGGTTTGACTGATAGTCACTGGAGTTTTCCTGCAGAACTTGGTCGTATCCACTCATACTGCTCTGACCACCGTAACCACCTCCGTAGCCACCACTCAGCTGCTGACTAGCAGGACCCCCATAACTAGACTGGTTGGATAAGCCCATCCCTCCCATCATTTGACTACCATAAGCACCGCCACTTGCCCCTGCTGTAGAATTCAAAAAGAGTTCTACATAGCTGTGATCATATGCACCCCCACTTGTTCCTGCAGTAGAATTCAAGAAGAGCTCCACATATCTGTGTTGCATATTAGCTTTGTCTTTTGCCATTGCTGCCACGGCATCTTCATGGGTAGCAAATTCAACATCTGCCTCACCAGTAACTCGGCCATCAGGTCCGATTTCAATGTGCACTCTCATGGGGTTAAGAGGTGAGAAAAAATTGTAAATATCATTCTCAGTGGCTCTGTAAGGTAATCCCCTCATGTGTACACAATGCCCTGTGGTGCTCTGGAAACTGGACCCACCATCTCCATATCTATGATCAGACATTCCCGAAAAACAGTAATTGAGGTCTCTTCCGAATCTATCCGACCCAAAGCCATACCCATCATTATAGCCACCATAGTCGTCATAGCCTCCGTACCCTCCACCGTAGGCACCACGCCTCATCCTTTCAAACCCTGCCCCTCTGCCAATGCTATTATACCCTCTGCCAGCCCCCGGCCTATCATAGGGACCTGGCCGCTGCATGGCCATGAGCTTTCGAGGGGGGTCGTAGTGGGTTCGGACTTCAGCTCGGCTACTCTTGAAGATCTCAATGTACCTGTGCCCTATTCTTTCCTTGTGTTTCTTTAAGGCCTTCTCAGCTATCTCCTGGGAAGCAAACTGCACAAACGCCTCCCCTGTGCTCCGCCCCTGAAAGTCCACCGGCAGCGTCATCCCATTTGGCACAATTTCCAACCCAGAAAAGAACTGAACAATCTCTTCCTTGCTACAGCCAAATGGGAGTCCTCGAAGCCGGACGAAGCCATCATTGGCGGTGTCGGGACTATTCGGACCTGTATGCTTCAACACCCAGTCCATTTCAACACTGTTGGACTTGAAAACTTCAACGTATCTGTGTCCCATGGTTTCTCTGTCCTTCTTCAAAGCCAATTTCACTTCATCTTCGGATTCAAGTTCGACAAATGCTTCACCACTTGGTCTGCCTTCTCTGGTGTAGATGAAACGGATACCTGATGTGCCATTTTGGATTTTACAATCGGAAAAGAAGCGCATCACTTCATCAGCTGAGCAGGACCAGGGTAGGCCCCTGACCTTCACCACGAACCCCTCCCTGCCTTCTGTGCTCAGCATCATGGTGACTGTTGGGCTCTTGGTGGCAAGCTTGGCTCGATGCAATCTCGGTGTAGCTGAAAAAAATTAGAAGACTACTGTCATGGAAAAAAGTTCACGATACAGTAAGAGGAAAAAAAGCAAACTAGTAATATAAAACTCACATGGATAGCTTTTTTCTAAAACATCCATATAAATAAAAAGACTACACCAAATTTTTAATCCGTTCACCCAACGAATATCTTACTCAATACCTATTACGTGTGGGATACCATTAACAGTGGTTATTTCTGGGCAGTAGGATTATGGGAACTTCTTGATTAAAGGAATATTTTCTTTGGACATTTCTGTATGTTCTAAGTTTTCTACACTGAACATGTATTAACATTACAGAACATAAAAGGCATAAAAAATTAACAGCAACAAAATCACTGGAAGATGTGAATATAAGATGGCTATCCCTGATTACGTAAAAATGAAAAACTTCATTACATCAAAGGTAAGATTAAACAGAATTAAAAGACAAACAGTACACTTGATAAGATACTTACACCAATACATTAATATCCTTATTATATAAAGAACTCATGCCAATTAATAAAATCAGGGAAATATTAAGGCCTAAGAGATAAATGGAAAAAATTCACACATTCCTTTTATATTTTTCAGTTGCCAAGTGCAGGACTTGGCTTTGGGATACAAGGATCAATAAGCCCAGAAAGGGTTTATGGTCCTACAGGGGCATTATACATCTTTACTAATTAAGACAAAAGGGCAAATAAACAGTATCCCTGCTATGACAAAATTCTGGCCAGGGTGAAAAGGTGGTATAAAACAGGTACTAGTTGGTCAATTCTAACAGTTAGCACAGAATTGTTAAATAAAACAGACTCACCAGTTCAAGGATCCACAAGTAAATTTTAAAAATTACGGATGGAGCATAAAATAGGACGAGGCTCAGCGAGAGATAAGGCTGGCAAGGTAGACATAAGATCCCAAAGACCTTACTAGATAGACAAACACTAAGGGCCTTCTAAGGGTCTGGGGTAGGGGAGTGAGGGTAGGGGAGTGGGTGAAGGAGTGAGGAGAGGGAAGTGGGCAAGGGAGTGAGGGGAGGGAAGTGATGTAATCAGAGCCCTTTCAAATAATAGATCACCCTGGCAACAGTGTGGAACTCAAACAGAGGGGGTTGGTATGACACCAGCAAGATCAGCTAGAAACCCAGTCACTATGAGGCAGGCATAAGGGATTCACCTAAGGCAACAGCAGTTTTTTTGTTTGTTTTTTTAAAGATCTTATTTGAGAGACAGAGAGCACGCGCGCGAGCACAAGCAAGGGGAGCGAGCACAAGCAAGGGGAGCGGCAGGCAGAGGGAGGAGAAGCAGGCTTCCCGCTGAGCGAGGACCCTGGAACCATGACCCGAAGGCAGAGGCTTAACCAACTGAGCCACCCAGGCGCCCCAAGGCAACAGTAGTTTTTAAAAAAACAAAGGAGAGCGCCTGGGTGGCTCAGTGGGTTAAGTGGCTGCCTTCGGCTTAGGTCAGGATCTCAGGGTCCTGGGATGGAACCTCGCTCTGCTTGGTGGGGAGTCTCCTTCTCCCTCTCCCTCTGTCCCTCCCCCTGCTTGTGCGCGCGCTCTCTCTCTCAAATAAACAAAATCTTAAAAAATATAAAATAAAAAATAAAAAAGAAAGGAAAGATGTGATCTACGCATTCAAAGCGGTGGATTCTGCGGGACTTGATAACAGATTAAATACTGAGGGAAAACAGATGTGAGGGAGGATACAGGAGAGTTGTCTGGGAAATGTTAAAACCTCATCAATCATCAGAAATCCAAGTTAAAGCCAGAGTTAATCAACATTTTTCACCCACCAAGACAGTGAAAATTAAACAGGGAGGATAAGCCAATGCTAATATTCAGGGTTCTTGAACACTCCTAGAGGAGTGAAAGTAGATACAATATTTCTGGAAAGCAATTTGGAAACATGTATCACAGTTTTTGATACAGTAAATCCATTTCAGATTATGTGCCCTAAGGAGATGACCTGAAATTCAAAGATTTATGGAGCTATATATTCTTCAAAAGGTATTTTATTAAGAAAGAATATTACACACTTAATTTTAAAATTATACAAATATTTAATAACATGAGGAACTACATATGCTATAATCTTATGAACCAAGATCACGGCTGCTTTATAATCTCAACTGTGTAAAAAAAAAACATATGTTCACATATCCTTTGACCCTACTATAATTCCTTCCAGGAACCTGGTCAACAGAAATACTCACAAATGTTCACTGTTACTGCACTGTTAGTAATGGCTGAAAATTAGAAACCTAACTATTCATCAATAGGGGAATGGCTGAATGAATTACAATATACTTTATCCTTAAAATGGAATCCTATGCAGCTGTTAAGAAAAAAGATCTGCCCTGACCTAGGAAGATTTCCAAAATGTATTAAATAAAATATGCATAGTATGATCCTACTTATTTTAAAATATAAGCATGCAGGTATATATGTATGTAAATGTATAGACGACGATCTGAAAGCACATAATACAAATTTGTGTTCTGAGAAAACAGGAACTGGAAGGTAGGGTGAGATAGATTTTCACTCTTTACCCAATATACTTCTTTATAGTTTTAATTTTTAAAAATCAGTCATTGGAACAAAATGTTAGAAAAATATATATACATGGGGAGTGCGGCAAATGTTAATAGTGATTGCTCTAAGTGGCAGGTTTCTGGCTTTTTCAATGTTATTTTTTCAATTTCTTGTGCATTCTTAATTTTCTGTGCAGATTAATTTTATTTCAGCAAAAAATAAATTTAAATGTTTGCTTTTATAAAGTTTTCTAATTCTGTTTATGTGCATGGCTTGTCTGACATGGTCTGGAAACACTGGGCCTCTTGGAAAGAAAGTACAAAGTTTAATAACTGCCATAAAACTACACTGAGGATTCAACATTTATTAATTGCCTATTATATGCCTGGCACATTGCATCTGCAAATAACAGTCTCCCTATAAACCATCTTCAGGTTTGAGTGACAGATTTACCGACTGGTTTTTTGCATGCCTTATCTCTTGGATGACCAATCCCATTTCATGTCACTGCAGCACTTTAGAAATTAACATCCCCTCTGTAGTGGCAGGGAGATTCTGCTTCATTACTCTATCTCCCGGGAAGGCCACCAAGACTAAGTTGCTGAAGTAGGAACCAGGATTCCATTTGTGGGTTAAGAAATTGTGTATTTATATGTGTGTTATACACATACTTTTTATACACCAAAATGCTGAGTAGCTACCTCCCGGTGACGAATTACGTGTATTTTTTTAAATTTATAGTATACTGTTATTTTTTGAATGTTCAAAACTGAACATGTAGACTGTTATTAGAAGTACAAAAATAAACGTTATTTAAATATCCAATTCAGTAAAAACATTTATTGAGCGCCTCTGTCAGGCACGCAGCATTTGCCTAGAAGTGACTCTACAGATAAAATTCACTTGGTGCCTCCCCCTACAGACAGACAATCAGTGGGGACTAAGTGCCTGAATGGAACAGCACTCCGGCCACTGGGCTCAATATTTGTTTTTCCTAATCCAGGGACGTGGTTTTCAAGCATTTTCACCTTAGAGTTTCTCTTAAGGGTCCCCTGAGACCCGCCCAGACAGACAGATATACAAAAACACACACACAGTCACGAACGTCCACCATTTCCCCACCAGGCGCAGCAAAGGCGGCTTCCCGGCACTGAGATGGGGGGGGAGGGGGAGCGGGGGAGGGGAAAGCGGGGAACGAAAAAGGCGGAGGCGGCCCGCGGATCCTGCTTTGGTCTTCATCATCACCACCCTCGGGTCCCCAGTTCCCACCCACACACCAACCTCTAACGATACCGGATAATTTTCCTCCTTCTTCCCTCAAACGGCTATAGCGAGACGGTAGACGACGACCAGAACTACTTCTGCTCACGTAAGCGACTGATCACGTGATCGCCTACGTCATGTGAGATCTCGGTCACGTGAGCAGCTCCCGGCTTAGACTCGGGATCGCTAAAGCGCCGCACTTCCTTCTGGTATGGAAGCAGGGCGGGCCAATATCAAGAAAGGAAGAGTGTGATTGGTTGCGGTGCGTTTGACGTGACTGATCATTGGTCCGCCTCCGGGGATAACCGTCCCAGTTGCCTCAGAAACAGTAACGTCATTATTTAATAGCTCACCGGTGATTGGTCCGCCTCTAAAGTTAAACTTAAAAACCCACTTCACCGGTGGAAATTTGTACTGCATTAAGGTGGCGATGAAGCTGAAAGGCGAAGTGCAGCTGCCGGGCTTCCTGCTGGCACTTCGCTTCCTGGCCCTGGTTCTCTGGAGCTTCCCTGGGGCCAGGGCCCTGGACAATGGCTTGGCGATGACCCCTACGATGGGCTGGCTGCACTGGGAGCGCTTCATGTGCAATGTTGACTGCCAAGAAGAGCCGGATTCCTGTATCAGGTATGAGAGATAATGAGTACCCCCTTGCGTTCGCCTTCCCGTGTGTTTGTCTGTCTCTCTTTGGGGGGAGATGGAGGGTCGCAGAGGGAGGGCTCCCCTACTGCTGCTGCTTTTTTATCCCCAGCAAACTACCCTGGTGGGGAACTAGCCCTAAACTTTGTCTGGCGTGACCCCTCCTGCGGTAGGAGTCGGGTCAGCAACCCCTGCTTCTCCGTCTCTCTGTGCCGCATCACCCAACTAGGGACTTGATCCATTCACCATCCAGTTCTGTTCAGACCCTTCTTGGGAACTGCTTGTCCTGCCTCTGTCTGCCAGGCACTGGTAGTGACCACAGCCGGGGTGAGTAGGAGAGACAGAGAACTAAGACACGTGCTCTTTCTTCTGCTTTTGGGGTCAGGGGTTCCTTGGCTGTAACTGGAGGGAGTTTAGAGGAACCAGGGAGTCTCTGAGATATCCCCACCCCCTCGCCCTTGAGTGTGGCATCTGGCTAGAATCTGGTTGACCTGGAGGAACTTTATAAAGGTTTCCCCTGCTGTCCAAAAGTTGAGTGTTGCATAAGCGGGAATGGCTTAAAGTGAAGAAGCAATTACCATTAATTTATATGGAAAAATTTTTGAGCATTCCCAGACCCCAAAAATAACCTCTCTTGGCTTTGATGCACAAAATAAATGGAGATAAATCACAGATGCTCACAGACACAGTTCAAAGCTATGGAGGCTTAATGCTGGGATGCTGAATGTAGTTCCCATCACATATTTCTTTTTGTCTTTTCCTTTTTTTTTTCCCTAAGTAGTTGTTGGCTTATTTTTATATCTGATAATAAAACTAATGCATGATCATTGCAAAAAATGTAGATGGTAAAGAAGAGTATAATGAAAATAAAGTTTCCCTGGCACAGAATAAGTGCTCCACAAATGCAAATTATATGTATATAATTTATTTAAGCAATCTCCTGTTGATAGCTATTCAAGCTTTTCAATTTTTTTTATTACTGTGAAGCTGTGTTAACCATCCTTGTACATCGTAAGATTCTTTCCTTAGAAATGTAATTATTGTATCCAAAGGTATGTTACATATCAAACTATTTTGTTACATATCAAACTATCCTCCCGAAAAGTTTTACAAATGCACATCCCCAAGAACAGTGTATGAGAATGTCTATTTCCCCACACCCTGGCCAAGACTGCATTTTTGTCATTCTTTTGAAACTTTGCCAATCTGGTGTTTTTATTTCCACTTAATTATTTTTTAGCTGAAATGTTCTGGGTTTGGTTTTGGGGTTGTGTGTGTATGTGTGTTTGGTCTGTCATATATTATGAATATGGTGGTTCCAGCTTATGTTGGATTTTATGATTTCTGGCTCTGGCATCATGTTGAGAAAGTCTTTATCTACCTGAAGATAATATAGTCACCTACATTCTCTAGTAGCATTTTTATGGATTTTTAAAATATTTAAATCTTTGGGCGCCTGGGTGGCTCAGTTGGTTAAGTGACTGCCTTCAGCTCAGGTCACGATCCTGCAGTCCATGGATCGAGTCCCGCATTGGGCTCCCTGTTCTGCTCTCCCTCTGACCCTACCCCCTCTCACGCTCTCTCTTTCTCATTCTATCTCTCGAATAAATAAATAAAATCTTTAAAAAATATTTACATCTTTAGTCCACCTGAACTTTATTTTCCTGTAAGGAATGCCACATTTAATATATACTAAATTCCTGGGGTACCTGGGTGGCTCAGTCGGTTAAGCGTCTGCCTTCGGCTCAGGTCATGATCCTGGGGTCCTGGGATCGAGCCCACATCAGGCTCCCTGCTCAGTGGAGAGCCTGCTTCTCCCTCTCCGTCTGCCCCTCGCCCCCCCCCCCACTTGTGTGCACACACATGCTCTCTCTCAAAAAATGAATAAAATCTTTAAAAAATATGTATATACTAGATTCCATGGTACCAGATGGCTGGAAGGATCTCTTTCAGAACTTTCTAATTCCATTGATTTGTATATTCTAATGCTACTGGTACTATACCAGCTTCATTTATCTTTTGTAAAATGTTCATGTGTTCTCTCAGGTGAACTTTTGAATCATGTTGCCAAGTTCCTTAAAAAGTCCTTTTGGGGTTTGTTCAGGATTTTATTAAATGTATAAGAGATGCCTGGGTGGCTCAGTAGGATTAAGCATCCTACTCTTGATCTCAGCTCAGGTCTTGATCTCAGGGTCGTGAGTTCAAGCCCCATGTTGGGCTCCACACTGGGCGTGGAGCCTAATTTAAAAATGTATAAAGATATGTTTTAACATTGAGTTTTCTTATCCCAGAGCAAAATAACGTCTCTCCATTTACTGAAATCATTTGGGAACATCATAGTTTTATTCATATGGATTCTGCACGTCTTAAATTTATCTCTAGTATTTTAGGTTTTTCTGTTGTTTTTTTGGTTGTTCTTGTGAATGGTATCTTTTTTTTCCAAACAGGTTATTGTTGATATCTAAGGAAGCTGTTGATTATAGTAACTTTGTAGTTTCTTACTTTACTGAACTTTCTTCTTAGTTCTAATTACCTTTTCAATTTCATGTACTTCTCATTCCTAATTGAGGTTCTTAGGGTGGAAGTATTCAGGCAGGGGGAAATAAAAAAAAAAGGGCCCAGTCCATTTTACCTTGCACTGGTTACTACTGAATTGGGTAGTAACTGGGTGGAAAGAACTTGCAAAACCCCAAGATGCCTTATCATTTGTTTAATGATTTGCAACAATTTTTGGAATTTCTCTTTCAGTGAGAAGCTCTTCATGCAGATGGCAGAACTCATGGAGTCAGATGGCTGGAAGGATGTAGGTTATGAGTACCTCTGCATTGATGACTGTTGGATGGCTCCCAAAAGAGATTCAGAAGGCAGACTTCAGGCAGACCCTAAACGCTTTCCTAGTGGGATCCGACGCCTTGCTGATTATGTGAGTTTATAGATGATTCTCTTTCATTCAGGAGACTGTAAGCACTTTTGTACTGAAGCTTATTCAGAAAAACTGAGAAAATAAAATAGCTGCTATTATCTGAATATCAAATTGTAAGGCTTATCACGTGGAATTTTCATTCCATCAGCAGATCCTTGTTTTGCGGTAGCTCTTGAGGCCCATCTTGGAGAAGTTCTCCTTTTGCTGAAACCACTGAATTCTCTAGGAGGAAAAGGGAACTTGGTTCTCGACATGTGTGCATGTATTTCCATACGCTTTGAGCAGCTATTACAATTGTAGTATAAAGTAGAAGATAGAAGGAATATATTCTGGAAATTAAGGAGCAATAGAGCTGGACACTAGTTAAAGGCAATGAAGACAGATGTATTCAGTACTACTGCAATAGGGGAAGGAGCCAAGATCAATTTCAAATACAACAAAGACAGGTGGAGTTTTATAGTCAATGAGCAGACTTGAGGGTGTCAGTGGATGGAAAATTACCAAGAGGAGACATCAAGGTCAAGAGGATTCTTGCTAAAGGCAGGCAGGCCAAGGAGTTAGACATGAAGGGCAGAGGATGAGGAACTTGATCAGATACCAAGGGTAGGGAGATGACTTAGCAGGATTCTTGCTGAAACGTGAGGCCTACTTAAGAAAAGGGCACAGAGGAGCCTAAGGTACGGTCATGGTGAGAGTCTTTGTCCAAATAATTGTATCATCGCCATGGAAAGGCAACTTTTAGGATCCCATCAGAAGAAGATGAGAGTGATAGCTTTCCCTTTAGTTCCGTATCATAGCTTACATATATAGTTTGAACTCAGCAGCATTGGAGACTTTGTCTCCCAGCTAACTCACCTGGATAATTTTGGGGGTTTGTGAAAAAAGAAGCCCCTGATACCTAGTGAAATATACTTATCTGTGCCCCCAGCCTAGAGTGGTTCTCTGTACTTCACGATTGCCCTTGTACTGTGGTGATCCTTTTCTCTCATTTCAGGTCCATAGCAAAGGACTGAAGCTAGGAATTTATGCAGATGTTGGAAATAAAACCTGTGCAGGCTTCCCTGGGAGTTTTGGACACTATGACATTGATGCCAAGACCTTTGCTGACTGGGGAGTAGATCTGCTAAAATTTGATGGTTGTTACTGTGACAGCGTGGAACATTTGGAAAAAGGTACGATTTAGCCATGAGCAAAGGGAGGAACTTGGAGGCCAGGGTAACTGGAGCATTCCAAAGAGCTCATCTTCACATTTTAAATGCTCAGTCACGATACTGGAAATATATTCTCAATGTGCCAGAGCTCCTATCTCTTCTTTTCTTTCAGTTTGTCCATGCATTCATGCATGCATGCATGTAAAATCCATGCATGCCTAATCATGGCTAATAATGTGCACGTTTCATTCAAGAGGGCTCCGAGTTCATTACAAATAGTAATTGTAACTTTCCATAACAGCACTTGGGAAAGCATCTGGAATGTCAGTCCCAGAAAAAAAAGAGCATCTTCATTCCTGCCTTTCCTCAGTCTATGCACCATCCCACACTACCTCCTGAGAACAATCCCAGCAGTCTGGGAGGTACTAAACACAATTTAATCACAAAGCAGCCACCTGTCTCTGCTGCTGGTTTAAGATATAACCACGGCCTTTCCAGGCAGCCTCTTTTTAAAATACACAGCGCCAGCTGGAAATTCCCTTCTTTCCCTTATTTCACCCATTGTTTTCTCATACAGGTTATAAGCGTATGTCCTTGGCCCTGAACAGGACTGGCAGAAGCATTGTGTATTCCTGTGAGTGGCCCCTTTATATGTGGCCTTTTCGTAAGGTGAGCTAGTGAGCACAGAATCCAACAGAGCCTTGCTGATAGATTTTCAGAACTTGAGAACAAAGGAGACAAAGGGTCTCCTTCAAAGTCCAGCCTTACTTAACAGGCTCATCCTACCCTCTCTCTCAGGATCCAACCACTTCTCACCCTCTCCACTGCTGTAATTGGAGTCTAATCTGGGAAATTGTCATCTTTGATTCTTCCCTTTGTTCCGCAGTGCACAGCCTATCCACCAGCAATGCTATCAGTACTATCTACACAGCACATCCTGAATCAGCCCACTTCTTTCCATCTCGGTTGCATCCACCCTGGTCTTCCCCGCCACCATCATCTCTGCCCAGACTGCACCATCAGCCTGGTCCGCTTCCACGGTCCTGCCCTCCATTTTCTAAGCAGCACCACAGTGATCTTGTTAAAATGTAAATCCTAGCACTCCCCTGCTTAACTGGCTTCCCATTGCATTTGGAATAAAATCACACTCCATTGATCTGGTCCTGGCCTGCCTCCAACCTCCCCTCACTCTTTCCATGACTGCACGGGGTTTTCTTTCTGTCCCTCAAACACTGCAAGCCTGCTGCTGCCTCAGGGACTTTACACTTGGGTTTTGTTTTTGCCTGGTACATTGTTCCTTCGAGATTTTTAAATGGTTGGCTCCTTCTTAACACTGAAGTCCCAAACCAAATGCCACATATTCAGACAGCTCTTCTCTACTCTAAAACAGCACTCTATCCGTTTATTCTTTATCACACTGATCTGCTAAATTTCCTTAAGAGCTTAGCACTGTATGGAATTATTTGTTGATTGGCTTATTGTCTGTCTCCCCACTAGAATGTAAGCTCCAGGAGGGCAGGGACCTTGTCTGACTTTATCACTGTATCCCTAGCTTATGGTAAGTGTTGAATAATTACTTATACAATGAATCCCTGTTCTTCCCCTCTAATCTCTGCAAAATACTCTCCCTTCTTTCTCAACATCGTAAACCTCTGATATTCTCCCTCCCCATCTACAAACTTGTATTCGTTCCATTAATAAATCATGTGCCTAGGATGCAGATTGCCTTATCCTATGCTTGTATATCCTATGTAATTTTGCAGCTTTTATTTTTACTTACAGAGATCATTTTAGTGATACATGTCCATTTTAGGGAAGTGTGAAAATACAGTAAGTTGTGAAAAAAATAAAAATCTTCCATAATCCCGATACTTAGTTACCATTTGGCAAATTTCCAGCATAAACAGTGTTAAAGCCATTTTAAGGAGAGATTTTAAGTTATAAGGCCTACTTCTGAAGCAGACTTCTTACAATGAAATTCCATTATAATAGGGATTTAGCTCTCCTCATAGAGACCTTTAATCTGTACACTAAAGAGGCTACTGGTACCTCCTTTAAACTTGACTGTTTTCATCTTGCAAGAATGTCAGTAGAAAGTAAACAGAAGAGTTATGTCTGTTTTCACAGCCCAATTACACAGAAATCCGACAGTACTGCAATCACTGGAGAAATTTTGAGGATGTTTATGATTCTTGGCAAAGTGTAAAGAGTATCTTGGCCTGGGCATCTTCTAACCAGAAGAGAATTGTAGATGTCGCAGGACCAGGGGGTTGGAATGACCCAGATATGGTAAGAACCTGAGCCCTCCTTGTTCAAGCCCCTGCAGTGGACCTGTTTTCCTATTTGATTTTTCAAGGCAAATCAGAAGGGAAAATTCCTAGAATAAGGCCTTACATGAGAGTACTCACAGCAAGGTGCCACAGAAAGTGGCTTCTGTATCTAGGCAACTTGAAAAATGTTTATTTTATTTATCTATCTATCTGACAGAGAGAGACACAGCGAGAGAGGGAACGCAAGCAGGGGGAGTGGGAGAGGGAGAAGCAGGCTTCCTGCGAGTAGGGAGCCCGCTGCGGGGCTCGATCCCAGGACCCTGGGATCATGACCTGAGCCGAAGGCAGACGCTTAACAACTTAGCCACCCAGGCACCCCAAATGTTTCATTTTTTAATTTAAATTCTTGCTCTTCTTTGTCCCAGTTAGTGATTGGTAACTTTGGCCTCAGCTGGGACCAGCAGGTAACTCAGATGGCCCTGTGGGCTATCATGGCCGCTCCGTTACTCATGTCCAATGACCTCCGAGAGATCAGCCCTCAAGCCAAAGCCCTCCTTCAGGATAAGGATGTAATTGCCATCAACCAGGACCCCTTGGGCAAGCAGGGGTACCGGCTTAGAAAGGTACAGTAAATAATGTTCTATGGGAGAAAATAGGAATTGGCCAGGAACATACGCTTTTGCCTTCTAGTTTACAGTTCATCCAAATGTTTGTGTGTTTAAGATGGAATGGCTTTATGCCCAAGTACCACCATTGTCCTGGTCCTAAATCTGTTAAAAGGATGTGCACTTGTCTTTTGAGACTATTTACTTTTTTTTCTTAAAGATTTTATTTATTTGCGAGAGAGAGAGAAAGAGAGCACATGAGAAGGTGGAGGGTCAGAGGGAGAAGAGCAGACTCCCCGCTGTGCAGCGAGCCCATGCGGGACTCGATCCCGGGACTCCAGGATCATCTGAGCCGAAGGCAGTTGCTTAACCAACTGAGCTGAGAATATTTACTTTTAATCTTCGTATTATAATCAGTAATGAGGCTCCTTTTTTGCTAACCATTACCTTATTTCCAAAGCATGCTGTAGGATTTTAATTTTTCCTAGAAGCGCTCAGTAGTTCTGACAATAACTGAATGCCAGTACCAGCAAGGCAGCTTCTTGCTAGTTACCAAGCTATCACACCTATTTTCTTGGCTTACTTTTCAGGAAGACAACATTGAGGTGTGGGAACGCCCACTGTCGGACTTAGCCTGGGCTGTGGCTATGGTAAACCTGCAGGAGATTGGTGGACCTCGTTTTCATACCATCTCTATTGCTTCCCTGGGTCAGGGGTTGGCCTGTATTCCTGACTGCATGATCACACAGCTCCTGCCTGAGAAGAGAAAGCTTGGGTTTTATCAGTGGACTTCAGATTTAAAAACTAAGATAAATCCCACAGGCACCGTTTTACTTCGGCTGGCAGCGACCTAGCCTACACTAAAAAGCCTTTGTTGCGGCCCCTGTGGCTCATCTGTTAAGCTTCTGACTCTTGATCTCAGCTCAGGTCTTTATCTCAGGGTCCTGAGTTTAAGCCCCTACTTCAAGAGGAAAAAAAAAATGTGTATTTTGTTGCCAAGTGATTCCCCCACTGGTGTCTCCCTTTTCTTCCATTCCCACTTTAGCTGTCCTTTCGGTCAATAAAATTTTCCTCAGTGGAGTTTTGTAAAAACTGCTAAAGGTGTCTTTAGACAACATTTTGGGGAAAAGCTTTTGAAACAAACTGAAAAAATGTGCCAGGCACTGTTCTAGATGTGTTAAGTATATTGAGCCATTTGAATCCTCACCAACAGCAGAGGCAGGTACTTATCCACTACAAACTGCAGCCAAGATTTCAGCCCAGACTTTTAACCCTTCCAACTACTACCTACTGAGGGGCTTGGATGGCACTGCTTAAATACAATCTTAGCCCAAAGGGAGGAGAAAAACAAAGCTACTTGAACGGCAAAAAATAGCCCAGCAGGAATAACCTACAGAAGCAACCCAAGAGACCACATTACTGAATTTTTATGGAACCATCTCGTCAAGACACACTCCACCACACAGGTTTCCAAATCCTAAGGTTGTTTGCATTCTAGATCCAACAAAAGCACATGGCTTACTTTCACCAGCAAGAGTTGATACATTATGATCTCTGGCCAGAACACCCTCTCCCCTTTAAGTTGCCTCCTCTCTAGGATGTGATGAGGCAATGATCTTCAGACTGGGGTATATGGGAATGGATCATTTTTTTTAAGGGGGTGGTACAGGAGAGAATGCCAAGCAGGCTCCACGCCCAGCGCAGAGCCTGATGCGGGGTTCCATCTCACAACCCTGAGATCATGACCTGAGCCATAATCTAGAGTCAAGACACTTAAGTGACTGAGCCACCCAGGTGCCCCAGGGAATGGATCATTTCAAAGGAATTTCCAGACATTAGAATTCCCTTTTCCTACCATTGATTTGCCGGAGGACCAATCTGTAGTCAAAGCTTCAAGCCCGCTGATCACCTCTCCCCTTTCACAATCACCCTTCTCCCACATGACCAACGGCAGCAGCTCACCCAGCCTGAATGCACAACAGCACAAAATTAGCAAGGGACAAAGGCCCTCAAAATACAAAGTGCATGTTGTAACAATTCCTTTGCCTGTTAGGTGATTATCGATTATTTTCAATAAAATTGGAGGAGTAATCATCAGTTGCTAAAACTGGCAAACCCAGACTTAATCACCCACGGAAACAAGGCAATTTGGAAGAAAACTGCTCCATCTCACAGAGATGTACTTCGTTACCAAAATGTATTGCTTATATACTTCGCCTCCAGTTTTGCTGTACAAGTATGAAAAGCTGAACATCAGTAAGAATCAAGTATACAATAGTATACAAAGAGAAAAGGATGTAAAATTTGCAACGATTAGACATCTTTAAAAATCGACAGATATCCCTGTTAAATTCTGCCGGGCAGCTTAATTCACTAGACATTATATCCTCTGCAGTTATTTCAACATGAGAATTTATGTCTACTTTGAAGTCTGAGGGGGTATATCAAAAGGTTTGAGCAATGTTAGAGTTAAGTCTGAGAACTCAGAATACATATAGAATGCTCTGCATAGAAAACTGGGCCTAAATTCCTCATTAAATGACTGAAGTAGCAAGGGTATAGGAGAGTAAGTATTTCGCTCTTGGTAAACTTTACATTCACTGTGGATATAATTGTTAGTTTTCATGGGACTCTATGTCCCATGATAACTAATAACCCTTGCTTAACAGCGAAAGGAATCCCATGAAACCCCCATGTTAACTGAAGTGCCAAATTGGAAAATCACCATGTTTGATGTGAGTTCAACCAGATCAAATTCAATCCAAAATGAGCAAAGTACCCAGAAGAATCCTCAAGCATAAACTGCCCCACAAGGGGAATTTTACTGATGGCACTAGTTTATTTCCCTCTTAAAAGACCAACTGCAACCAAATGAAGTGAACATAACCTCAAGATTTTATTGTCTTCATAATATTAACAAAATATGAAGCTTAGAACTGGATCACTTGGCCCTGTAATGGAACAGAAAAAAAAAAAGTGAGTTTTTTTATTTTGCAAAGAACCTCTATTCTCTCAAGTACACGGTCTAGCCCCCTAAAGGGATCACCACCTTTTAATTAAGTCACATCTCCTCATTATCCCTCTACTACTCATGCCAAAACCAACACCAAAAACCTCATACCTTCAGCTATGGATCTAGTTATTTTAAGAGGATTGCCCCATTCCTGATTCCACCATCATTAAGTGGGGAGAAATGTTCACCTCTCCCAAAAGATTACACCTTCCACCCATAATTATATACCTTTCTCTTCTTATCTCCTCCCAGTTCAAAATGCTTGCATCTCTTAATAGCCAGCATTCTCTTAGATCTGCAATTGGGCTCAACACATTCAAGCCTCAGCACAATCTTCTTTGTAGTTTTAGCCTGGAAAAAAATGAAGTCAACCCCTTCATAAATCACTGCAGAAAATCTTTCTTCAAAATAGGACTGTTGGGTTAAGTACTACTTAAAGAGAAGCTGTGCAAATGACCGAGTTGTGGCAATTTGTCTTTAGCTATAGGGAGAAAATAGAAACGTAAAAACCAGTGCATTTAAGAGGAAATTTAATAGCAATAGTAGAAGGTTATCTAATTGCCATCAAATTCTCCATTCCCATCAAATATCCCAAAGAGTTTCTTATCAAACAGGCATTCATCGCACCACCTTGAGCTTGTGGCCTTTCACCAGCTCATAGTTGGTACTCCCCACAACCAAAAATGGGTCAACCAAGTGTACGACACCGTGAACTAAACATAACTTTCTCACTAGGGTTAATAATTGTTACTTTAGATCTATCGATTCTCTGGAGACTACCTAAAATTATGTCTACAATTTACGTCCATTCAACTGTATTTATTTAATTCAAGGTACACTAATAAACTTTTTAAGTCTACTCCTATAATCAGAATTCTACTTCTGCCCGTTCACAGTTCTCAGAAAAGCCAAAGCCTAAGCAGAATCTTCCCACCTTCTCAACAAGTTAGCTGAATGTGAAAAGGTGATCTGGCATTCCTTTTACCACCTTGAGATCAAACCATTTCCGGCACCTAAACGAACACTAACATTATTCCTTAGTACTTTCTGGAACAAGGCTGAATGAGCAAAGCGCCAAACAAAAGAAATGCTGTGTTCATAGGAATGCTATTCCAGGCACTGTGTACTTTAAGGTGTAGCCAATCACCTAGGGCAGAACAGGAACTCATTTGGCCTGGATGACTGAATGACAAGAGAATTCAGGAGAGCAGCGGAAGGCCTACATAAGGATGTTAAAGAGCTTTTAAAACTTCACCAGATAGGTAGCAGACTGCAGGCTTCTGAACTGAGAAGCAAAGTAAGAGAGCAGTTCTCACTGCAAGCAAGGGCTAAGGATTCACTAGTGTACAACAGGGGAACAGGGCAAAGGAAAAGGATTCACTGCTGTACTCAAACTTCAGTCCTTAGGAAGTCAGGGCACATTCCTGTACTTGATGTTTGCCTCTTCAAAAAGGGAAGGACTAAAAAAAATGGAACACCGAGACAGTGCAGGACTGTAGACTAGAGTCCGACCCGGGCTGCACTCCGAGCTCCACTGCCTACTAGATGTAGACAGGTACCGGCAGAGAACTTCACTGAAACTGAAAACACACACCTGTACTGTGCAAGTGTGGGCTGGAGAAAAATGCAAGGTCTTTACCACAGTAAGTGGGAAGCATGGCAAATAGTAATTACGACTAACCTTTTTCCGGAAAATCGGCTTAGTCTGCCCACCATAGCCACTCTGCTTCCTGTCATAACGCCGCTTTCCTGGGAGAACCAAGTCCTTTGTTAGGTATAATAAATCACACCCGCCACACGGAAAAGTCTTCTTACACGTTTTATCTTGGGTTTTCCAGCAGAAATAACAATACCCAGGTGGGGGGGGGGGGCGCACGGGGCTGCTCATGTATTATAGGAGTTCCCGAATGGTTAAAACCGCATTACGTATAGACCGTCTTACCCTGGGCATAAAGAGAATCTTTGCCCTTCTTGTACTGTGTCACTTTGTGGGGCTGGTGCTTGCCACACTTCTTGCAGAAAGTCCGGCGGGTTTTAGGAACGTTCACCTAGGAAAGAGTTGAGAACGCGCGGCGTTATCAGATACCCATTGCACAACGCCCTAACCGACCCAGCTGAAGCCAAGACTTCCCAGGAGGGCTCGACTCTCAGACCGCTCGCTAGCACACAACACTCGACCAGAAGCTGGTACAGCCGCACGTGCTTCAGGTCCAGCGGCCTCCGCGGGGCCCCGAAGTGGAGCGCGCGCACGTCCCCTCCACCCCCGGCTAAGTCTACCTCTTTGATCCCATCACTTCATTTCCTGGCCCCGAAGCCCAGTGCCTTCGGGGTCGACCCCGGCAACAATGGGTTTCTTTGGTACAACGAGTCCACACGTGGGCCTAAAGCCAGCCTGGGACGGCCTCGGTCAAAATGGGCGAAAAGATTAAACTGGATGTTACCGGGCCCGCTCCCCCGGCTCCTACCATGTTTGCGGGAGCGCTATCGGCACGGAAAGAAAGAGGCCGGGCCGGAAATGAAAGTATATAGGAGGCTTCTGGTCGCTCTTGCTCATGGGAGTCGGCGAGAATGACCATAGAGTCTAAGACTCTGTGAGCACCGCCCTCTGGCGGCTGAGGGGACTCGCTTCGGAGCCGCGGGCGGGAGCTTAAGGAAGGGCTCGGCCTGAGGCGGGTCCTAGCTTCGGCTTGCTCGAGTTCTCCAGCTTTGCAGCTTTTCCTCACTTCATCACTTCTGGCGGACGCCGCTAGGTAGCAGCGTTAAAGGAGGGAAGCAGTGCTCGTTCTAGACCCTCGGGCGTCCCTGTCTCTATCTCCGAGAGAAGGGACGACTAGGATCAAAGGGAGGGGCCCTACACACCCAGGTTCCGTTACTGTTTCCCATCAAGGACACTGGGAGTATCTTCTTCGACCGTGAACTGCTGGTTAACTGAAGGCTTGGAGGGAGCCAGTGCTCTCATTCGTTTATCACATGGCTGGCTGGTCCATTCAACAAATGTTCATTGAATTCCCATTCTGTGTTGGGCACTGTTCTAGGGGAGGGACACGATGATCAAATAATCTCATAAGTGTATAATTACAAAGTACTTTGTAAAATAGTACCAACGGTCGGCATTCAAGCAGCCCCCTTTTATTGAAGGAGCAAGTTGGCTGCCCTGGGTTCTGAAAAGTGACAATGAAACTGTTCAGCTCGCACAATAGCCATCAACAGGCCAAGAGATAGAAAGTATCCAGCAGCTCTTCCCTTCCCTACATACCTGGCAGAAGTCATGTGCTAGGTTTCAAGAGTCTAGCAGAGAAAGACTGCCGGGTACTGAGTATTTAAAACGGATTGTCTCAGGGTACCTGGGTGGCTCAGTTGGTTAAGCGACTGCCTGCGGCTCAGGTCATGATCCTGGAGTCCCGGGATCGAGTCCCGCATTGGGCTCCCTGCTCGGCAGGGAGTCTGCTTCTCCCTCTGACCCTCCCCTCTCTCATGCTCTCTGTCTCAAATAAATAAATAAAATCTTTAAAATAAATAAAATGGATTGTCTCATAAAATTCTCACAGTAATTCTAGGGGGTAGGCGGTACTATTATTCCCATTTTACAGATGAGAAAATTGAGGCCTTAGGATAGTCAACATTTTGCCCAATGTTCATGGTATTTAGTGGAGCCAGGATACAAACACAGGTGATCTGACTCCAGAGCCTGGGTTTCTTTACCATTATACAATATGCCTATTGTGGCCTGGAAATTATAATAGCTAACAATTACAGACCACTTAATATATACCAGGCATTTTCCAAACACCTCATATACTACTACCTCTTGTAATCCGAACAACCCAAAGCAGTGTGTACCATTATTAATATTTAACGGGTGAGGAAACTGTGGCACAATACAGGTGGTTATTTCGTGGAGCTGGAATTTCATCCCAGGTAGTCCTTGTACCTAACAGTGACATCACACAGGGCAAGCAGGGGCAGCTGCAGGGTAGAGGCTGATGAAGAGAGAGAACTGAGCAGGGACTCAGGAAGGGGTTCCAGTGATTAGGGGCTATGGAACTGTGAGAGCCTGGGGTCTCCTGCTGGCATAACTCTCCGGGAATACCCGTGGGTCCAGAGCTGACTCTCTGATCATCTCCTTTTTGTTGGGTGGTCTCCGGGAAGGAGATAATGAAAACAGTACCCCTACCTGCTACTACATTTCCTAAAGTTTCTTTGCCAAACAGCCAGCCCATAGTCTCAGCATTTTCTTCTTCTCTTTGGGCTCTTAGGCAGTCTTACTGGCCTTTGAGGAGTTATTAGAGGTTTTTGATGTTAGTAGCATGGGAATATGAAGACGGTGAACATGGCCCCTCTTAGTCTAATCAATCTCAGTTCTTTCTATGACACCTTGTGTGATGTGCCTTTGGTTTTGATTCCCTTCACTAATCCTGGTCTCTGTTTTGGACATGCCCCTGCTCATTGATTTTCCCTAACATGAGGCACTCGGAACTGAACACGGAGTCTAGATCAGGCCTGACCTTGCAGAGTAGGTGGCCTTCTACAAGCAAGCCTCATATCACCTTGGATTTTCTGGCGGCTATGTTACTGATATGACATTTCTCTTTATTACTATCAGCAAAAACCTCTGAACCATTTTCACAAATGCTCCGGCTATCCCACTTTCACCTGGAGTCTTTTGAGGTTCAACTCGGTGCCCCATTATGGGACGTGACCCTTAGCTCGGGTAAAATACCCTTGGGTGAAGTTGGCTTATCACACCAGGTGATCAAGATCTTTTTGCAAACCGATTGCTCTGGTTCCGTCATCCAATCTAGCTCACACAACAGCCTTGCACCATTCGCAGATTAGCTAGGCTACTTTCTGTATCTTCCTCAAAGTTCATTAGTAAAAATGTTGAACAGGATACCACCGAAAACAGAAACTTATATTACCTTGGGAGTCTTTTGAGGTGACACCAGGCCATTTATTTGCACTATTTGGGTGCAGCCCTTCAATCATCTAGACAAGTGTGTTAGGGAAGTGCTCATGGGCAGATGGTAAAAAAAAAAAAAAAAATGTGCCTAGGTTTATTTTACCCTGTCCCCTGTCCCACTCTCCCTTGTCCAGATCCCCCACTGTATGCCTGTTAATTTCCAGTCTCCACCCCCCATGGATCTTGAGAAGGGACAGGCCATGTGACAACAGGTAGTACCTGACTGAAGAAAAGGGGAGGCAGGGAGAATGTCTGTGACCGACTCTCAGACAGGCGACTAGAGCAGCTGTTCAGAGGTGACTAGTAAAACGATATATGTTGTCAATGAAATAGGGAGATTGTGCAACACTTACCGCCCATCTCTCTTGTGCGGATGTGAGGATTACCCGCTCTGCCATTCCTACAAAATGCTTTTTAACAAAATCTTGTTGCCTTAAAAACTCTGACAGACTTCTAGTGAGATCCGTGCTCTGCTCCTACATTTCGATCCAGCACCTGGGGGGGGAGCAAATATGGCCGTGCCTGATGTGTCAAGGTGGGCATGCAGCCCAGTCAGCCGGCGCTCTGCGGCAATCCTGGTCTGCGGACACCATTGGCTGCATGTCCTAGGAGAAGCCTCTGAGAGACCACTGGGGCTAGAACATAGGCGAGGAAGTAGTTGAGGACACATTCGGGCTTCGAGTGACACGTTTAGTCGGGTTCACGGATTTACAGAATTAAAGAGAAAGGTATACACGAAGAGTTACTCCCTCAGGCAGAATCTGAAAGGGAGAAAATCAACATCCACAGAAAATGGGGAAGGGCACAAGTCTTTGTGTGGGCTTACATTCAGACATTTTTATCTGTAGGAAAAAAAAAATGCTTTCTTAGAAAATGACTCAGCAGGGGGAAGTCTTGTCTCTACCTCTCACAGGCTCTGCACTTTGGGGTCCCTTTTGTGAGCACTCTCCATCTTTTGTTATCGAGCTTAAACGGTGTGACCACCCCCCCTCCCAATCTCCTCTGCCTTCAAGGACAGGAGGCTCTAAAGACGCTCTTCCTCATTAGACCCTTTGTTTTGTCTTTGCACGTCTGCAATTCCCGTCCTTCCTGTAAGTCTCCACTCTCTGCTGATTATCCCCACAGTTCTTTATGGTACGTGGTCCCTTTACCTCGGGGAGGTCGGCATGATGACCTGTCTGCTCAACCCAGCCCCATCCAGAGTCTCAGTGGCCCCAGTAATGTTGAGCAGGGCTCTTTCAGAGCACATTCAAGATAGCAGTGTCAGAGGTCCCAAGCAAATGAAGGGCGGGGACAGCTGGGGGTTGGGGGGGATAGGGGCAGCAGCAGGGAACCAGATACCATGCTGCTGAGAAGAAGAAAAAAAAAAAGACATTGGTTTAAGTCAGGAAACAAAAAAAGGGAACTGAGTGGCTGTGAAAGGGTGGGGTTTGCTCAGACTGTCCTTCCTCTCTGGACTGTAAGAATATGTCTCCAGGGCCAGTGTCTTCTGAGATCGAGTCACACCTTCAAAGTCCTGGCAGCTCAATGCATCTGGGAAGCTACCTGCATTAAGTCAGGACTGAGGTGGGTCTGGGGCATGGCGGGGGCTGGGCAGCTGCCACAAATACTTTTCATGGGACACCTCCCCCCCAACCGAAGGCCGGAGAGAAAGCATGGCTCGTGCCATATAGTAGTCTGCTGGCTAAGGAGACCGACAGAGGGTGGGAGTGTCATCAGCGCAAGGCCCTGGCAGTCCTTCTCAATGATCAGAAGGGGCTGTAAGGGTTCCTTCTGAGTCGGGTTGTGGAGGGGGGGAGACAAGAAGAGCAAAGTGGGACATGAGGTGACCATCTGAACAGGTAGCAAATGTTGGAAGGGGGCACCCCTGCAAAACTTGGCAGCAAAGGAATCTCGTTGATGGTAGTAAGATACAAATAGGCCATTTGGTCAAATACTGCCTGAAGACCCGAAAGGTTGACTTGTGTCCAGAGGCCCTTAGAAGAAGAAAATCTAAGGGGCAGATCGAGAAGACAGTAAAAGCTCACATGCCACCAGAGGCCCTCAGCCTTTGTAAACTGGGGAAAAGTCCAGGCTAAGTAACCCTAGGTGTAAGCTACCTGCCTGGGGCTGCATCGGGCTGATGTTGCCGGGAGCGGAGCTGGCTTATTGGAAAGATTGTGTGTGCGCCAACCTCGTGGTAATGTGGGTAAAAGACTGGGCCAGAAGAAAACAGCCTCAGCCTCAGCCCAGACAGTGTGGCCAACCCCTGAGGTCATGGGGAAGGTTTTTCCTATTACCGTTGCCTGCCATGTGCACGGCTTTCTTTTGTCTTCATCATTTCTCGTCTCCTTTTCTCTTCTCTCCTCCTCTCCGTTCCCTCCTCCTCTCCATCCTCTTCCTCCTTTTCCTCTTCCTCCTATATCTACCTGTATTCCCTCTTCTTATACCCCCCCCCCTTTATCTTGTTCATTACCGCATCCCCTGGAACAGAGTCAGAGCTTAATAAACAATTGTTGAATTGCATTGGATTATTCTTGCCCTTTCCTTCCCCTGTTCTTTTCCCTTTTTCCTTCCCCTCTACTTTTCTAGTACCTTCCCCACAGGAATGTTGTGAGTAGTAACTGTGTTAATATATAGAAAACAGTTAAAGCCTGGCAATAGTAAGCGCTAATATCTCCATGTTTGCTGTTATTTTTATTCTGCCTGAGTGGGTCTGCCTAGAGCAAATGGTGTGGCATTTAGAATAAAAGGGATTGGTGGCCCTAATCAAGACATCCTTGGATGAGCTATTAGACCTCCAAATGGAATCCTGGTCCAGTTTCCTTTTTTTTTTTTTTAAGATTTTATTTATTTATTTGACAGAGAGAGCGAGCACAAGCAGGGGGAGCAGGAGAGGGAGAAGCAGGCTCCCAGCTGAGCAGAGAGCCCTATGCGGGGCTCGATGTGGGGCTCAGGGCTCGATTTGGGGCTCTATGTGGGGCTCGATGCAGGCCTGTATCCCAGGACCCTGAGATCATGACCTGAGCCAAAGGCAGACGCTTAACCGACTGAGCCACCCAGGCATCCCCCGTCCTGGCCCAGTCCTGATCATCCAGTTCTCCACGCTCAAAATCTCTCTGGCATGTTGTGTGTTTCCAGAGGCAGGACAGCCGCAAAGCCTAGAGGCAGGGGTCTATAAGGCTGAGGGACTGTCCCCTGTGCCGTTAGCTGTGTGCTAGGTCTGCTCCTTCCTTCGTTTTGCATGCCAAGCCCCTGAAACAAGGGTGCTATAGCCTCTCGGGAGCCTCAGTTATTTGATAAAACAATGTCATCCTCCTGATAAGCCACAAAATGCAAATACTCGTGGAACCTAAAGCATTCAACCAAAACAGTATCCCTGAAGGCTAGCCCTGTTTGCTCTGTTCTGACCCTCTTTATAGTCAAGCTGTTTAGGCTGTTTATGTTAAAGTCCAAATTGTTGCTTATGGCTAGTGATGTGTTTGTCTGGAGCCCTTTGTAAACCCTGTATGGTGAGAACCAGTGCAATTTTCCATCCACTTCAAGGGTCTTGGTGCAATTTTAAGTTATCATCACTATGATTTACTATTTCCATTTGAGCAAATTTCCTACAGAGACTTTCCTTTCAGTGGACTAGACCCATACCAGGAAGTGACTTAGGTATAAGGGGAAGATATCTTGCCTTTTGAAAACCAGTTTGGATGTTCTCCAAAGAGTCATCCAAAGCAGACACCTGCTGCTTTTTGCCCAAAGATGCTATACTGAGATCTGATTGCTAACTCCTGGCAATAAGGGAGAGCTAGAATTTTCAGTGAGTCAGTGCTCAACAAGAAGCTAGAGACAAGACATTGACCTAATTCACTCCAAAGCTGCTTGGTTATGCAAATGAAGCCATCAGGGGAGGGGGAGAGAGAACTTCTCTGAGGACCCTGAAACAAATGGGCCACGTGTGACTTTCAGTTTCTGTAGAGGTTCATGTGCACTGATAGAGGGTGTTTGAAACACAAAAGCCTTAATCCCAGGCTTTCCTTCTTACTCTCTCTGAGAAGCATCACCAGATGCCCTGAGAGTTAAAGTTGCTTATCTGAACCTCAAGGAGAAGCTCATCTCACTGCCTTGCTTCCCTAAAAAAAATAAACTATAGTCAATTAGCTCATCCCTAGAAGAATGAAACTCTTCTGAAATCCACTGGCTCAATGAAAAAAACAGACTAGTCGGCAATAAAAGCAGAGTAAAAAAACTGACTAGAAATGGAGCAGAAAATAAAGGAATGGGAAAAGCAGGCTCTCAAAAACTGCTATCTGGAGTGGAAATTGGTAAAGTGCTTCTGGAGACTACTTTGTCAATATATTTCAAAATGCAGAATGCACACACTTTCTGACTTGGTAAATGATGCTTATATAGAGATCCTAATATCATGGAAAAATAATCAGGAATACCATTAAACAAGACCTTTAGATATTTTGGGGAAAAGGTGTGTTGGGTGGATGGATGGATAGATAATGTTAAGAAATACAAGTCAACTGTAAATACTATGTGCAATATGATCTCAAACCTAAGAGAAATGCACAGGAAAAAATGGAAGGTAATATGCCCCAATATTAACGCCCTTGGATGATGAGCTTGTAATTGATGTTTTCTTTTTAATATTCCTGTACTTGAAACATTTTTTATAATGAACATGTGTTATTTTAATATCAAAAGAGAAAATACAGCAACTATTTAAACCAGGGAAAACAAAAACTAAACTGAAAAAGAAGGCCAAAGGGCCACTCAAGTCCAGAGTGAAAGACGGACACCCCAGGAGTCACCCTCGGAGCAGAGGTGTATTACCACCAATCTGATGCTGAGTGCAAACTTCGGATTAGCTACCTGGCTCTCATGTCCAATGTTAGCATGATGAAAGGCTGAAGAAGAACCAGAGACCCGAGATCTCTTGGAGAGGACTGCAGGAGATGAGAATTGTCCTGGTTAACATGCAGCCAGAAAACTGATTTTGGCTGGAGGGCTTCACCATAAATTTGGTCACCTGTCACGCTGACCATGAAGCTTATCAAATAATTAGGTTTCACTGGTGCCTGAATAGAGCTTTTTGGGAACTTAGCAAGAGTAATTAGGTTTCTATGTTGCTATGGTTATATTCCAAAGAAGACTTCTCTTCTGGTTCCAAGGCCAGGGAATTCTCAGTGAAAATCTCAATCGGAACCTGAGAGATGCTTCTTGGGACTGAAAAGAGATTTTTGGGAATGTAAATTTAGCCCATCATACTCTAATTTCAGACAGTTGATAATTCTACCAGATTCCATAGTAAAACTTCAGGAAGACAGGACTAAAACGGGAACAAGGGATAACACAAAGCACATAGGCCAACAGATAAGCCAGACCTGGGTTTGCCACTTTGTCTGAGTAACTGAGAATTCATTCTGAGAGTGGAAATCTATGATCATGTGTACAAGGATGTGCATGGCAGCATTGTTTATAATTGAAAACAAGCAATCTAAATATCCATCACTAGGAGAGTGGACAAATAAAGTGTGATGAATTCATCATACAGAATAGTTTATGCATATAGAAATAGATCAAAATGTATGAACTAGAGCTACCAAGATAAATAAATCATAAGCCATTATACTGGGAGGGGCACCTGGGTGGCTCAGTTGGGTAAGCGTCCATCTTGTGATTTCGGCTCAGGTCATGATCTCATGGGTGGTGAGATCAAGCCCCATGTGGGGCTCAGCACTCAGCAGGGAGTCGGCTTGGGATTCTCTCTCCCTCTGCCCCTCCCCCCACTCGTGCTGGAGCGAGTTCTCTCTCTCTAAAATAAATAAATAAATCTTTTTTAAAAAATTATACTGAGAAGAAAAGCAAGTTGCTGAAGAATATGTACCACTTATATAAAAATGTAAAACATGCAAACCAATACTAAATACCTTTTATGGATATTTACATATCCAGGAATAATATAAAAACATGTCTAGGAATGATAAACTCCAAATTCAAGATATTGTTAACCTCTGAGGAAGGAGGGGATTGATTATAGAGGAGTATACAAGGAGGTTTTGACTCTATGGGTAGTATTTTATTTCTGAAAAACACCAGAAGCAATTATGGCACAATGCTAGGATTTTATAGAACTTGGTGAGTTCCTGAGTGTAGTGTTATTCTCTGTACTATTTTCAACATTTCGTAATGTAAAAGAAAGTACATTCGATCAAAACTTTGTATTCACAGTATACAATAACAACCCTAGGGATAAGAGTGGGTGGGTATTCCATCTAATCTTGTGCTTTTATCCCATCAACAATGAAAAAATCCTGAAAAGAAAACAGCAAGTAACACCAGTTAGGATCTCCTTGTGGAAGATTTCAAGGAAAATGTAAAAAAATCTGGCAGGACTAGGAAGAGTCCACATGTGGGAACAAGCACAGTTGACAATTAACAGAACTAAATCATCCTTTTTTGCTTGGAGGATTATTGCAGAGGAAAATGCTCCAGGATCCTGTACCTGTACTCTCTCTTATCCCCTGAGCTTACCACCATTTCCTCTTTTGCCAAACGTTCCTAGAAGATGCAGAGGGGTCTGTCCCAACTGCTCTTTGATGATAGCCATGGGGGATGACAGGATGCTGAGGTGGATAGCATCAAAATTCATTGAAGGCAAATATATATATCTGGGAGGGTATAAAAAACTAAAGGTAAAATGATGGGTATATGTATATATATATATCTGGGAGGCAACGAGGTAGGTATCACAGAAAAAGCAAGGGCTATCGAGTCACAGATGGATGAGGTTGGGCAAGTCACACAACTTCCATGAGTCTCACTTTCCTCAGCTGTGTGTTGAGAGAAATAAATGAAATAATGAGTATAAAATGGCTGATGGGTAGACTGCACTGAGAGAAACAAGAGTTTCCTTCCATTCCCCTGGGCAGAAAAGGGAATAGACAGACTCTTTCTGGGCAATTAAGTAATGCTTTAAAGGAGAAATAAAGAGAGAATGATGTTTCTTGGATAGTCTGGCTAAGTAGCTATTTGAACTATGACTGACTGGTTATTTCTAACTAGCATCTCCGGGACTCTTCCCAATCATAGGCAGGCTGTGTAGTTTTCTGAATTTTGCTCTGATGTTGTCCCTAATAGTGTTTCTCTTAGCTTGAGCAGTGATAGGGTCAAAGGTGGTCTAGTTTACTGATCCTGCAGGTGCTTTTCGTATCAATTCCTTGGCATAGTGCAGTTTGTAAGATGGCTGAACTCTTACTCACAAGCATCCTCTTTATGAATTCTGCTGCTCCACAGGGAGCTGGGAGGCTGCAAAAGGTGGCCACATGAAAATCCTTGCATTTGTAGTTTAATAAAGAGAACATTATAATGCTGGAATTCTGTATTTTATTTTATTTTATTTATTTTTTTTTTTTTAAAGATTTTATTTATTTATTTGACAGAGAGAGACACAGCGAGAGAGAGAGCACAAGCAGGGGGAGTGGGAGAGAGAGAAGCAGGCTTCCCGCCGAGCAGGGAGCCCGATGCGGGGCTCGATCCCAGGACCCTGGGATCATGACCTGAGCTGAGGGCAGACGCTTAACGACTGAGCCACCCAGGCGCCCCTGGAATTCTGTATTTTAAATGAAGACCTCTGTGTTTTTCTATTATTTTTCCTCCTCTTTCTTTATATGAGCAACAGTGTGTGTGTGTGTGTGTGTGTGTGTGTGTGTGTAACATTCATGTCACTTCCGGTTTCCACCCCCACCCCCACTCTCTGAGTGAAGTGGAGGGTCAGCCCTCACAGTGCATCTTTTGTGGTCAAATTGACTGTCAGCTGCTGATATGGTTAGAAAAAAATTTAGAACCTTTCACAAAGAAGTTGCAACTGCCCTCTAACGCAGAGTGTCCATCACACGCCAACCTTCAGGAAGACATAAAGACAGATGCACCTCCTTTCACATTATTGCTGGATGGATCAGTGATGATTAAGGAAGAACTACCACATTTTCAGGCTGTGTGTGTCTGGACTGGATCACAAGGAATTAAGGGGAAAGCAGTCAAAGAAGGGGCAACCAGACCTTGGAAACCCTGGTAATCCTCCAACTCAATGATCTAGCAATAGAGGCCATTTCACCCCTTGCTCAGAGGGGTGATGGCTAGTGAGAGGCTTGCTTACTTCCTCATACTTAGACCAGCACTGAACCCTAACCCAACAGACACTTGAAAGGGAGGAAGGCTTCCTCTTGTACAAACTGGATTTGTTCTAAAAGAGAAAAAAAGCAGAGGCAGTGTCCAGAAGGACCTATCTTATAGGAAGTAAGAGCAGAGGCCAAGACTGAAGCGGATGCTGGGTCCGAGCAGGGAATGTGTCCATCAAGAGCTTGCAACAAAACTAAAGGTAAAATGATGGGTATGCTTTATTCAGCTAACAGAAGCAAAACTGGATGTAGTTTGTTGGGAGGCTTCTGATCCAATTTACTGCTCATGCTACTCACTTTCATTAGGGTTTTATTTTATCCTCTAATTTGAGTCTTTTTGATTGTGAAGAGGTACTTAATTGGAATTCACTGTGGAAAAAATGTGATATTATTACAAGGATCTTGATGAGTTGACAGTTCTTGAGAATATAGTATTATTACTTGGTTGCCACTACATCGGAATAATGGAATAATTTCAATGTTGACAGAAATCTCAGTGGGGTTTGAGCATTAGAAAGTACTCTGGTTGTAAAGTCTTATCAGTTTGTCATTCCCGTGAGAGACCATTTAAACCAGGGAGCCAGGGAACTGTGTGGCAAGGTGTGGGAAAAGGTTTGCTCCTTGGCCTAATTTTTCTCAAAAGATCATTTATAAACCACTGAATGAATCCACCACCAGAAGAGAGTAGCATTGACATGGTGAATAAGTGGCAAAGTGATCATTCTGAACATCCCTGGTGTTCCTTTAACCTATTTTTAATGTCTCCCCGGTATGATAATAGAATTTTCTACACCACAGGAAAGAGCAAAATAACGGTGCGGATAGCCTCAGACTGTGATAAAAATTGCTCCCTTGCGTCCCTGGTGTGAGCAATAATCTGTGCTTGGCAGGTAGAAAAATGATGCTGACTTTATTTATTCTGCATCCACGGTGCCACCAAAAGCATAAGGAGTTTAGTTTTACAAAATGTCATCAATGCCCCCTTAAGAAAAAGCCACCTGTAACAAAATTTGAGGGGAGCTGGTGATTTTTTTTCAGTACTTATTCAGCTCCCCATTTTGTGACAGTATTTATATTTTCACTTCATCTTTCTAAGGAAGGTTTGGAATTAGTAATATGCAATTGTGCATCAACTTTCAGTGAATAACTAATATGAAGTGTGTTTTTGCGTGAATAAAAAAAGCCAACGGTGATTTTTCGTAACTCTCTTTGCATTTCTGTACTTCAGTCACCTAAACTGAATCTTTCGAGAGTACTGTAAATTTGGAGAGGGTAAACAAGTGACTTTTCGTAAATAACCAGAGATGGTATCCATGAGTAAGACAGTTGCATCACTTTTGTACGACAATGTCTAAGAGAACCAATGTAAGAAAAAAAGGAGGGGAAAAACCAAAAACAACAACAACAACAACTCCCTCCCCCAAAATTACTTTTGCAATTTCAGAACAAAGCATCTATCCTTTGTAGCTCAGCCAATGGTTGATGGGCCAAATCGGTTGGGCGGCAGTTAGTATACGTCCATAACTGCAGGTGCAGCCTCCATATCCTTATTAGACCCCTTGGTTAGCAGACCCCAGAGGGACAATGTTTGAGAAAATTGCACTCACTGTCTAGGAAACTGGGAACTGAAAGTCCAATATCTGCCTCAGTGGAGTTCTGACACCTGCATTATCCCTTCTGGGGATATCAGAGTCAACAGCTGCACAGAGACTTCTGCTGTTCACAGATTCTGCACGTATCATAAAAGGGTGGTTAGTATAAAGTGGCCTCCAGACATTACCAAGCACACAGGTACATGTCATTTGACATCCAGAGCATTCCATGGCCTTATACAAAAAACCAGTGTATGTGAACTCACGCTGAACCCGTCCTCCCTATTCAATGCGCATCCATTACACCTGAAAACTGGCAGAAGATGGAGGCTGTGGAAGGAGGATGTCAAGGTAGGAAGAAGGCTCTTCGTTAGCTTTGCACGATTCTGTTCCATTTGAAACTAGGTGGCTAGGCTGAGGGGAAACCAGGAGGGATGAGGATTAATGTGCTGGGTCCTCAAGAACTCTCATTATCAACAGCACACCAGTGAGCTCCGGAAAGAAGAAGCCATGGCTACAGTGATACTGGAGAGCATCTTTCTGAAGCGATCCCAACAGAAAAAGAAGACATCGCCTTTAAACTTCAAGAAGCGCCTCTTTCTCTTGACTGCGCACAAACTTTCCTACTATGAGTATGACTTTGAACGTGGGGTAAGTTTCTCTGCTGTGAAACCTGACTATCAAGGACTTGGCCTTAGATCTTCCTTGAGGAGGTAGATACTTTTTTGGTCGGAGGAGGGAGGTGGTAGGGACCTAGGTATATTGCAAACTCAGGAAGATGTTTCCTAGTCTAGAACTAACCGCAACCATGCTGGCGCAAAAATTCAAAGGTGCTAAGAAACCATGGGGGGAGCCTTACCATGGAATCTTGCAGTAGGTGGTCATTCATTAAATGTTGTTGAGAAGGAAATCCAAGTCTTGAAAATTATTCTTTATTTTTTATGGTAAAGGCACACACAGTCATCCACTCTTCTATAATATTTGCCCTCTATCTGGTAGTCAAAAAAGTTTAAATTAATAGATCTGGAAGTTGTTTGTTTTGTTTGTTTTTCAAAATGACAGGTCCTGATGGATAAAGTGTGGGTGTCACCTCACTATGTTGAATGATTAGATAACAAAATCTAATCATCTGGTTGCTTAATCACTCCTAATCTTTCTCCATTTTCTTCCTCATTCTCTTTCTCAGAGAAGAGGCAGTAAGAAGGGTTCGATAGATGTTGAGAAGATCACCTGTGTTGAAACAGTGGTTCCTGAAAAAAATCCTCCCCCTGAAAGACAGATTCTAGTAAGTAGAGACCATTGTCAGAGCAGGGATGGGGTGGTTAAGAAACTTGGAACACTTCAACTCTCTGTAAATCGGTAATGCTGTGCAATGTGTTAGAGCTCCCTTACAAAATTCTTCACTCTGTTATTGGTTATACTGAGTCTCAGCATTCTTCCCCCAGATGCAGAACAACTCACCTAACCTTGAAAACGTCTTAACACGAATTTTACGATGACATATCAAATTTTCTTTTTTTTTTTAAGGATTTTATTATTTTTTTAAAGGAATCTCTACAACCAACGTGGAGCTCAACCTCACAACCCTGAGCTCAAGAGTCGCATGCTCCACTGCCTTAGCCAGCCAGGAGCCCCAATATATGAAATTTTCAAACTGATCAGAGATGATTGGTTTTACTCTCTCAGACACCAGGATCAGATCTATAGGCTTGAGTTAGTCTGAAAGCCAGAATCCTAGGGCTCTGAGTAGTGAGATTCTTTGACAACTCACTCTTTATTCTCTCCGCTCATTTCCCAGGGCCTCTCCAAGGCATAACGCCTATGGATTTCTGAGTTGAGTTTTTTTTTTAAATATCATTTATTATTTTTGTCCTAATTACAAAAGTAGTGGGTACTTATTATAGAAACTCTAGAAAATACAAAAAAGCACAATAAAGAAGATAAAATCATGCATAATCCCATTATTCAGCTAAAATAACTATTATATGTTGGTACACAGACTTATAGATGTTTTTCTCCACTAGCAACACATATATTCACACTAATATGTATATTATATATTTATTTTTGTAAAGTTTATTTATTTAAGGGGCACCTAGGTGGCTCAGTTGGTTAAGTATCCAACTCTTGGTTTTGGCTCTGGCCATGATCTCATGGGTCCTGGGATCCAGCCCTGTGTGCCCAGCGGGGAGTCTGCTTGAAGATTCTCTCCCTCTACCCCTCCCCCCACTCGCACTCTCTCTTCCTTTCTCTCTAAAATAAAGAAATAAATCCTTAAAAATGTTATTTATTTAAGTATCTCTACACCCAGTGTAGGACTCAAACTCAGGACCCTGAGATCAAGAGTCATGTGCTCTTCTGACTGAGTGTGCCAGGCGCCCCTATGTTATATATTTAAAACATAGAATCAGGGGCGCCTGGGTGGCTCAGTCGGTTAAGCGTCTGCCTTCGGCTCAGGTCATGGTCCCAGAGTTCTGGGATAGAGCCCCGCCATCGGGCTCCCTGCTCGGCAGGGAGTCTGCTTCTCCCTCTCCCTCTGCCTGCCACTCTGCCTGCTTGTGCTTTCTATCTCTCTGTCAAATAAATAAATAAAATCTTAAAAAAAAATAAAAAATAAAACATAGAATCATACTACACATCTTGCTTTGTAATCTAATTTTTCAATTTAACAATATATGGAAACTTTTCCCATGACAATAGATACTCTTTAATAACATGATTTTAATGGCTGTGTGGTAGTCTCTATTATGAATATATTCCAATTTGTTCAACCAATCTCCTATTACTACACATTTGTTTCCAACTTGATATTATAACTATGTTGAGAACATCCTTGCATACACCTTTATGAACTTTTGCTATTCTTTTCCTTATAATAACTTCCTAGAAGTAAAATGTTGTTCTTCTCTTTATTAAATCTGCACAATTTTGTTATGTTTATCTTTTTATTCTATTTTATTTTCTAGCAGTGTAATTTAAATTTCATATACTCCTACAAGCTATGTATGAGAGTATCTCTATTTCTCTACATTCTTTCCAATACCAGATACTTTAAATGTTTGTTAATTTGACAGCCAAGAAAAGTGGTATTTCATTGCTGACTTATTTTTCAATTTTTTGTTACTCATAAGGTTGAACGTTTATATGTCTTACGGTTCATTTACATTTTTCTGTTTTTGAATTGCCTGTTCATTTTTTTGCCCATTTTTTCCATTGAAATGTTTACCTTACTGCTAGTACTTTTTAAGAGATCTTGATATATTATGAGTATCAATCCTTAACTGTAATACATGTTGAAAATATTTTCCCCAGTTTTTTGTTTATCTTTGAACTTTGTTTATGGTGTTTTTTTACTTGCTCATTTTTACCATTCTGGGTCTTAAAAGCTATGTCATCAAATTAGTTCATCTTTTTCTTAATGAGTCTAACTTCTAGCGTTTAGTGGGAAGTCTTGTCTCCCATAAGATTATATATACAGTCACTTGTGTTTTTTCTCTGTCAACTCATAGTTCCATTTTTTTTAAGCTTTTGAATCCATCCAGAATTTACTTTGATGTATGGCGTGAAATAGCCACCTAACTGCCCCCCCCCCACACCCAAATTAGTGGTTAAATATTTGTCCCACCACCACTGATTGAGTAACCTCCCTTTCCTCGATGGTTTGAAATGCCTGAGGTTTTTTTGAACATGTATGTGCTGGATCCTATGGATATGTGTCCCTACTGGGTTAAAGGAAGCAATCTGTAATCATTAGCATTGTCTATGCAGGAAATTCTTCTGGAGTGACTGCAAAAGACTCCCAGTACCTAAGGAAATCCAAAAAAAGAACAATGCATCAACCAATAACTAGGCTTTCTTTTTTTAAGTTTTTATTTTAATTCTAGTTTGTTAACATGCAGTGTTATATTAGTTTCAGGTGTACAATATAGTAATTCAACACTTCCATACATCACCTAGCACTCATCCCAAGTGCACTCCTTAATTCCCATCACCCAATCCCCAACCCACCTCCCCTCTGGTAACCATCAGCTTGTTCTCTATACTCAAAAATCTGATTCTTGCTTTGACTCTCTCATTTTTTTCCTTTGCTTGTTTGTTTTGTTTCTTAAATTCCATATGTGAGTGAAATCACATGGTATTTGTCTTTCTCTGTCTGACTTACTTCGCTTAGCATGATACTTTCTAGCTCCATCCATGTCATCGCAAATGGCAAGATTTCATTCTTTTTAATGGCTAAATAACATTCCATTGTATACATATACCGCATCTTCTTTATCCATTCATTAATTGATGGACACTTGGGCTGCTTCCATATCTCGGCTATTGTAAGTAATGTTCCTGTAAATATTGGGGTGCACATATCCCTTCAAATTAGTGTTTTTGTGTTCTTTGGGGTAAATACCCAGTAGTGAGATTGCTGGGTTGTAAGGTAGCTCTATTTGTAACTTTTTGAGGAATCTCCACACTGTTTTCTACAGCGGCATATGCTTTCATCTTTCATTGCAGAGAAGGGGTGAAGAGTCCAGTGAAATGGAGCAGATTTCAATCATTGAAAGGTTCCCTTACCCCTTCCAGGTAAGGTATTTTCTCTCATCAGCTCTCAAAGGTCCCTGTAATGTAATAATTAGAGTTGGGGTGCAGGGCACAGTGAAGAATACTTGGTCCCAGTGAACAGAATTTGAGGTGGACAAGGAAGCTGAAGTGAGAAATGAGACTGACATGGGCTAAGAGTGTTAGCTTTTCTATTTTCCCAATTTAACATAGTACCTTTTAGTCCCTACACCTCAAAGCGAATCCATAATGGCAGTAACTCTATTATGGTGTGTCTTGTCTATAGTAACTGCATTGAGAAAGATGCTCTGTTGAGTGACCATTTCACTTCCTTCTGGTTCTGCCTATCTGTCTAATGGTGGTCATGTGGGTTGAAAAGACAGAAAAGGGGAGGGAAGGAGTAGTTATTAGGAAGTTCGGTATGGGGAAGGCTTATTAGACTTACACATAAACCTAAATTCTATTCTAGTCTGAAATAACTGAAGAGCCACATAGACATCTGTTTCAAAGATGTATTGTAATCCATGAAGGAGAGCAAGAGCTTCAGATTCAGTCTTCAACGTGGTTTGCTTGGGTCCTGAAAACTCTGTAGGTCACATGTTGTGAATATAGCAGCCTCTGCAAACAGTGAAAGCCAGAAAAGGAAGTGGAAAGTCTCAGGGGAGGGGGCTTTCTGTCATGGATTTATGAGCACAGCAAAACTAACAAGCAAAAAGAAAAATGTGCAAGGATCTTGCTCATATCCCTGACTGTATCAAAGTTCACAAAACCTGTGAAGGAGGAGTATTTTAGACATAGTTTTTACTATTGTCTTTCAACCAGATGATGTTGTTTGGCTGGGCTAGTGGGTAATGCTAAATAACAGATAATTCAAATTAGTTTACATTTGATTTCAGAATCCACTATGTAATGTCTGTTAAGTCTGTGAGGATTGGAACCACATGTCTCACGCACCTCCGGAACACCTAACACAATGCCTTGTACATGTAAAGTGTTCAAAAAATACTGCCTGTTTGATCTGATGACAATGCTTAAAATATACTTTACTTTTTTTGAAGTAAATATATACTTTACTCTTTCGTGGTTCCAAACTTGGTTAATTTTGGCAAGGGGAGGCCACTAGGCAGTAGGAGAAAAATTAGCCATGAGTTAAAATTTTGCTTCATATTATCCAAGTGAATAATCCATATGTACTAAACAAGACTTAAGTTATACAAATCATTACTTCAGTTTCTCTTCTACACAAACTCAAGGTTTAATAAGGTCATAAAATATTCTTTGTTGAATAAACACAAATCCTGTCTCCACCAAGGCTGGGGGAAATATTATGAACTAAGTTTACACACAAATTGAAACACAAGTCAAGAGGATCTAGGACTATCTAAAAAGCTAAGTGCTTCTAAGTCCTACAACCCTGGATGTGAATTGTTCAGGAATTTTTCAGATAGTTCACATGACCCCAGCTCCACCGCCAACGGAAGACCCTACCTTTCTTTGTTTTCCACTATGAATATACAACGTTGTAGCTGAAGATTAGTTCCTTCGAAGACTTTCTCCTTTTTTCTGAATCCTAACTGCTGAAGTCTGTGTGTCCATTGCTTCAGGTTGTGTATGATGAAGGACCTCTTTATGTCTTCTCCCCAACTGAAGAACTGAGAAAGCGTTGGATTCACCAACTCAAAAATGGTGAGAATTATTTGGAAAATAAACTAGTTTCCAAAGAAAGAAGGGAAGAAAGTGGGGAGGGAGAAAAAGAGAGAGAGAAGAAAGGAAGGAGAGAGAGAGATGGAGGGAGGAAGGGAGAAAAGGAGAGGGAAAAGAAGAATGGATGGAAGGAGGGAGGTGAGAAGAAAGAGCAGAGGTAGAAGGGAAGGAAGGAACGAGAGGAGGGCGGAGAGGAGGACGACAAGGAGGAAGGATGATAGATTGCATTTTCTCTAATGTTAGTGATACGATTGAGTTTCATATTCCATTATATGAATAAGAGATAACGTGCTAGACTAAGAGTTTCAACCCAGTTCCACCACGATCTCTCTGGTGCAATTCTGCAATTGTAGGCACCTCTATTTCCCTATCTATAAAACAGTCCCACTCTTTACACCAATTACAAGGGTGGTGTGTTGGGTTATTCAATGGTCATTGCAATATTTCAACTCGTAAGTATAAAATACCTAGTTCCAAAAATTAGATGATCATGAGAGTGCTTGAAGTCAGTGTGGAGAAGCTTCTTCCAAGCCCTCTTCTACCACAAATAAGCTGGGTGACCTCTGGCAAGTAGGCTAACAAGATTCTTCTGAGGCTTAGCGTTTTCTTCTGAAATAGAAATAATAATGATGCCTGCCACACCTACCTCCAGGGCTGTCCTAACGATCCAATGAGGTAATGTATGTGAAAGCACGTAGAAAACTCTGAAACACTGTACAGGAAAGCACTGTACATCTTTTCATTATGGGTAAATATTTTCTAAGGAACTAGTTCATGTTCCCTGTTTTGTGAGGACTTAAACTTGAACAGTTTCAGCAGCTGACATAGACCATACAATGTGCTCAGATAAACTTGAACTCTAAAGGCTTGCAGCACAGGATGCATGCAGACCTATTTGTGTGTATATATAGCCACATGTCAAGTGACTGAGAGATTAACTGGTTGAGTTGACATCAGGAAAGGCTGCCTAGAGAAACAGGAAGGATGGCAGACTGATAACAGCATGGTTGGGTTATTGCATGACAGCCCTTTGTCTTAACATTTAGATTCTGATATTCGGTGGCTCACTGTACCACCCTTATTCACTCCCTTGAGTGCAAGTCTGATTGGCCAAAATAAAAATCACCAAATCTTTCAAGCTGAAAGAGGAGAGGAGAGAGGAAGAAAGGGGTCATTTATTGAATTCTTGCTATGTGCCAGACAACGAGCTAGATACCTTATGTTTATTATCTCATTTAATTCTCACAGCAACCTTGGGGTAAAAACAATGGTAATAGCTAACACTGAATGAGCACTCGGTATGTTCCAGGCTCTGTGCCAAGTGTTTCGAATGTACCAGTTTTTAATCCTCACGATAAGCTTATGAAGTATGTATCATTCCCCTATTTACAGATGAGGGAACTGAGGTTCCAAGAGGTTCAGTAACCCGCTCATGGTCACACTCATGGGCACGCTGAGAGGTGAAGCCTGGATCTTTGCCAGATCCCTACGTCTGTAGGACTCCAGAGCCTAAGCTTATTGCATAGTGTCATGCTGCTTTGGTCTCAAGTCCAGAAATTACACCTGTAGTTGGCTGCAAGCTATTCTAGAGTAAGGCCATGTTGAGATTGCAAATCAGTGATATCTTGTACCACAAAGCCAGTTCTTGGCATGTTTTGAGGTAAGAGGCTTGCTTTAGCCCTAGGGGGACAAAACGAGCACACAGAGGGCATGTATATTTGCACTTCCTTGGTTCTCTCCACAGTGCCTCATGCAGTGCCTTGCACACAGAAAGGGACCAATAGTTGTGTTAACAGATTTTTCTGTAAGGGTAAACAACCACCAAGGGTGGTTGGGCTCCATGTTGATGGACAGCTAGGATTTAGTTTGGAAATAGGGGAAGGTGGGACATACTGAGGGAGAACCAGAAAAGGAAAAAAAAAAATGTGACATGTGCAAGTTAGTAACTCCTTTGCACTTAAACGACTGATTTCAAAACCAGTCATAGATTAGCCTAGCAAATACTTCTAGAGTGCCCACTACATTCAAGGTATGAGCAGTGACAGAGGATAAGAATATCCAGCTTGTAAACTTGGTTTACTGACTCAAATGGCAAACTTATAAGGCTGGTTATGCACTAGTATTAAAGTTCACTGGGCAAGTAAAATTACAACAGTAAAAATAAAGCCAAAACAAATAGAAAACACCACCATTTCAAGTGGGTTATTAGTGCGGATGGATAGTGTGGGTTAAGGTGCAATTCTGCCTTCTCTTCTGGCATTTTACTGAAGGCATTTCATTTCCAGTTGTTCTAGACCTGGGTGTATGTCTTGTTGAACCTGCTTGGGCTCACACATGACCCAGAAAGGAAGCACCTTGCAACAGATACCCACAGTTGCTGGGAGATTTAGGGGCAAGTCCTAACAATCCCAGAACAGCCCCAGGTGCTGGCAATGCGAATTGTGAAATAATCTAGCAGGCACAGAATCCTACTCTAGGGATAAGTTACCCCGCTGTAGGATGAAATGCACCAACTAAAAATCACTAGCACGAGAAGGGGACTTCATCAGGGTCCTGGCTACCTCTGCAGGGGTACTGGCTATGAAAGTACATGAGGGAGTCTTCTCTGGTGCTGGATCCGAGTGGTGGTCAAACGGTTGTCGACAAACGTGGCTAGTTGTATGCCTCAGATCGCGCACTTTATTATATGTAAGTGATACCTCAATTTATTTTTTTTAAAGATTTTATTTATTTATTTGACAGAGAGAGACACAGCGAGAGAGGGAACACAAGCAGGGGGAGTGGGAGAGTTCGGAGAAGCAGGCTTCCCGCGGAGCAGGGAGCCCGATGCGGGGCTCGATTCCAGGACCCTGGGATCATGACCTGAGCCGAAGGCAGACGCTTAACGACCGAGCCACCCAGGCGCCCCTAAGTTATACCTCAATTTAAAAGTAAGGCCCCGGGACACCTGGGTGGCTCAGTCGCTGAAGCGGCTGCTTTCAGCTCAGGTCATGATCCCAGGGTCCTGGGATCAAGTCCGGCATCGGGCTCCCTGCTCAGCGGGGAGTCTGCTTCTCCCTCTCCCTCTGCCTGCCGCTCCCCCCGCTTGTGCTCTCTCTGTCTCTGTCCAATTAAATAAATAAAATCTTTAAAATTTTTTAAAAAATAAAAATAAAAATAAATAAAAGTAGGGCCTCAGGTACCCCATATCCAGCCGCCATCTTTTTTCAGTGGCACTTTCTATGCAACGGTTGCACCCCGAGGCCTTTGCGGTGGGCTCTCTTCTTCCATGTCCCCGAACACGGCAGTGCACACTTTAATGGTATAGCACCACCAATACGTGTCTGCATTCGCTTTAGAATCTTTGTTTGGTCAAGCTCTGTAGATCATCTCCTAATTGCAATGTCAAAAATAAGCAAAAGGCCTGAGCTCACCAACAACAAAAGAAAGAGGGGGCATTGGCAAAACTCCAACAACCAATATAGGGAGGAATACTTCATGCGTGCCTGAAACAGAGTTTTAGATATTATCCTGATAAATATGAATATGAGAGAGCAGCCATCCAGGACTTGGAGAGTGTGCACCAACCATTAGTGCCTCCCAGACAGGACTGGCCCTATGCATTGGTGCAGTAGTCTTTCCTGGTCCTCTCCCTTGGACACTGTGTGGTCAGCTCGGGCTGTAATAATAATAAAAAAAAATACCATAGAGCAGGTGGCTTAAACAACAACTATTGATTTATCACAGTTCTGGAAGCGGGGCGTTCAAGATGAATGTGCCAGTGGATTTGGTTTCTGGTGAGAACTATCTGCCTGGCTTGCAGAATGGCTCCTTTCTCATATGGCAAAGAGAGACAGAGAGAATCTCTCTCAAGTCTCTTCTTATAAAGGCACTACTCCCATCATGAGGGCTCTGCTCTTGTGACCTAATCACCTCCCTAAGTCTCCATCTCCTAATACTATTACCTTGAGGGCTTTATCATATGCATTTTGGGGCGGGGGGGACACACAAACATTTAGTCCATAACAGACACTCTACTTCTGCGATTCTCTCCTAAGTAGCTGGAAATACCAGCTCTGGAAATACCAAATTGGCCAACAAAAGAAAGGGGGTCATCTTCACGGGGTCTTTTAAGAGGCAGGCAGTATTTGGGAACATTGGGTGAGCTCCTTAGGATCCGCTGGAGGTAGAGAGGGCAGAAAGCACTATGTGCCCCCGTTAGCATATTAGCATAGCTTAGTTTAGCAGAGCAGTCGGGTGTTGATTAAAAATTCTTGGCAGGTCTACCAGGGTCTAGGCCTGCACCGGAGGGTCTTCAAATTCCCTGGGTGAAGAATAATGGTGAGGGGAAGGAGGGGCAGAAAGTGGAGGTAGGGAGAGCAATCAGTCCTGGCTGGTATCTGGAACGTTGTTCAGAATTGCCAGTGCCTGGTAATAATAAAAGACAGACTTTTGGTTGGTTTTATTATTGTTTTAAAATCCTCTATAGATGGGCGCCTCTATAGACGGCTCAGTCGGTTAAGTGTCTGCCTTCAGGTTCCTGGAATCTGGGATCAAGCCCCATGTGGAGCCCCTTGTCATCAGGCTCCATGCTCAGCAGAGAGTCTGCTTCTCCCTCTCCCACTGCCCCTCCCCCCCTCATGCTCTCTCTCACTCTCTCTCTCAAATAAATAAATAAAAATCTTTAAAATCTTTAAAATAAAATAAAATAAAATTCTCTACAGACAGTGCAGCCCCTTATAGCTTGTACCTCCATCTGAATAGCTCCTACCACCCTGTGCTTGGTATGATGGTGAAGGGGAGTGCTGAGAAAGTAAGGGGTTAGGGTGGGCAGGGGACTAGTGGTTAGAAGTCTTCAAATCCATGTTTAGAAAAGCATCAAAATAGCACTTTAAAAAAAAAAAAACAGCACTTTTGTTCATTTGCCTGTAAAATGCACCTGGCCACCAGAAGCTTCTAGGCTTCCCCCAAAGTCTTAAGTGAATGGAGTGTGACTAGCAAGCTCTTAAGAACTTGAGTTGGTCTCTATAGAGGAAAGTTGTGCCTTGTTTTTATCTTTTAAAAAAGTTATGTGGGCTTCCTCTTAACAGTAAACACTGAAATGTGTAGGTACATTTCTTTTTTTTAAAGATTTTTTATTTATTTATTTGAGAGAGAGAGAGAGAGAGGGAGCATGAGCGGGGGGAGGGGCAGAGAGAGAGGGAGAAGCAGACTCCCCACTGAGCAAGGAGCCCGACCTCAGGACTCTGGGATCATGATCTGAGCCGAAAGGCTGATGCGTAACGGATTGAGCCACCCAGGTGCCCCTCAAATGTGCATATTCTTAGACTGGTTGAGGTCTTTTTGCCCCAATGCTAGCTGTTGTCAGTTATTTCAGTTGTCTTTGCTTCTCTGTTATCTGACAACACGATCCCAGGATGACTTGTCTAATTGAGTTCGTGCTAAGATTCTTGAGATGCCACAGTATTAAAACAAGTGATACCAATTCCTCCTATCTGCAAACCACTCTATTCTTTACAAAGTACTCTGACTTCTGGGAGACCGTTTGAGCCTCATGACTCTGTGAAGGAAATGGAGGTGCTGTGTTCATCTCCCACAATGAGCTCAACCCACCTCAGAGGCCCTAGGAAGAATGGAACCATGTTTATGCTAGAAGCAGAATCACTTCATTTGCTCCTGAGTGCCATTCTGTTGACTATTCTCTCAACACTGAAAGCCTGACGCAGACATTCTCACGAAAGCAAATATCTCTAAAAGATCACTCAGGTAGCTGGGACATTGGTGTGCTGAGAACTGGAGTGAGAGTTTGGCTTGGGCACATTGTTTCCTGTATCTGGGAAAGAACACCATAATCAACACTTTGCCTTACAAGAAGATTGAAATGGTTACTGGGAAAACAAACTATTCTATATATATATTTTTTTTTTTCTTTTTTTTTTCTCTTGGGCTCTGGCGACATCAGATATGCTTATCTTGGTAGTCAGGAGATAGTCATCATGACAGCCCACTGCAGAGAACTGCACAAGAACTTCCCAGGGCCAGGGATGTGAGCTAACTGGTTCTGTTGCCTGCTTTCTTCGGGTGGGAGAGGAAGGGGCAGTTGTTCGAAGCTCACCACTAACCTTAGTCAAAGAGGAAAACATGCAAATGGTGGATTCTTCAGAATGTCAGATGTGATCTCTTTCTCTCTTTTCTCCCTGCTACAGTCATCCGGTACAACAGTGATCTGGTACAGAAATACCACCCTTGCTTCTGGATCGATGGGCAGTATCTCTGCTGCTCTCAGACAGCCAAAAACGCGATGGGCTGCCAAATTTTGGAGAACAGGAATGGAAGTAAGAGATCTGATCAGTATAATTCCTCCCTCTTTTGATTCTATCGGTCACTCTTTAAAGGGTTGGCCAATGCACAAAGGGGCCTGGGGAAGGGGATAGGTTGGGGCTGACATCCCACTGGCGCTCTGCTCTCCAAACCGTGTGACTTGGCACAGGGCTGTATGCACTCAGACTTTTCCTAACTTTCCTAAAGGCACTGTATACAAAAGCTAAGCCCCTGATCAAACCTGTCCCTGGGCCCTTTCCTAAGACGCATTCTATATCAACACTGGTTTCTTACTTTGCAGGCTTAAAACCTGGGAGTTCGCACAGAAAGACAAAAAAGCCCCTTCCTCCCACGCCGGAGGAGGACCAGGTATACAGGAAAATTGGTGCAGATACTACTTAAATAGAAACTTACACGGGTGCTTGGCTGGCTCAGTCAGTAGAGCGTGTGACTCTTGATCTTGGGGTTGTGAGTTCAAGCCCCATGTTGGGCAGAGAGATTACTTAAAAAATAAAATTTAAATTAAAAAAAAAAAGAGGGGCGCCTGGGTGGCTCAGTTGTTAAGCGTCTGCCTTCGGCTCAGGTCACGATCCCAGGGTCCTGGGATCGAGCCCCGCATCGGGCTCCCTGCTCTGCGGGAAGCCTGCGTCTCCCTCTCCCACTCCCCCTGCTTGTGTTCCCTCTCTTGCTGTGTCTCTCTCTGTCAAATAAATACAATCTTAAAAAAAATAGAAATTAAAAAAAAAAAGAAAGAACCTTCCAGTCACACCCTGAAAACACACCAGTCTCAGAACTCCCATGGGACTTGGCAGTGTTCATTGGTGTTCTTGTGGAGAAATGGGATTTGTCCTAAAAAGGACAAATCTTACCACTCTTCAGCGGTAAGATAGAGGGCTATTAGGAAGTTCTTGGCAACAATTTAATCCAATCACCTGTTTAAAATGAAACAAAGACCGGGTTTTTTAAAATGAAAAATATTTTCAAATACAAAGTTGTAAGAATTTCACAGTAAACACCCATATATCCAATACTTGATTCTACCACTAATATAGTATTTTAAAAATTGATTTTTTTGGTTACTTTTTGAAGTCTAAAGAGCACTTTCTCATATTTTGTAAGTAAGCAGGCGTTATTATGCTCATTTTAAAACAAGGAAACCAAGATTCAGAGCCACTTAGTAGATCCATGTACTAGTTTAGTGCCAAGGTTTCCTGATCGTGGCTGTTCATGGTTTTTGTCCAGGAAGCTTTAAAAATATTGATGCTTTGGGCCCCACCCCCAGAGATTTTGACATAACTGGTATAGGAAACTGCCTGGGATTGTTAACCGCTCTCTAGATGATTCGGATGTGCACTCCAGGCTGAGAGCCCAGCATAGATACTTGAGAATCGTTGAATGAATGCTGAATAAACCTTTTTTTTTTTAAATGCCTGATTTAGGTTAGACTGGTGTCTCTAGTAAGCCAGAGAGTTGGGGGAGAAGAGGAGGGTGCTTGATATCTAGCCAAACACCCCTACTTTTTTCCCCAACAACACAGATCTTGAAAAAGCCACTGCCCCCTGAGCCAACAGCAGCACCTGTCTCTGCGAGTGAGCTGAAAAAGGTTGTAGCCCTTTATGATTACATGCCAATGAATGCAAATGATCTGCAGCTACGAAAGGGTGACGAGTATTTTATCCTGGAGGAGAGCAACTTACCCTGGTGGAGAGCGCGGGATAAAAATGGGTGAGTCCACTCCAGCTCTTCTGGAACTTTCTGCCCACCCTCTCCACACGTGTGCAGAAGCATGCAGCGTAATTCCCCTACTCAGTATCCCAATCAGCAATTGTTTTTCCCACCCCAAAGGGAATATGCTGTCCTGCCAAATATTTCCCAGAGTGCTCTCCTCGTGGCCACATCTCTGAGCCAGTAGGGTCTGGCCCATATGTTGTCATGCACATGTAATCAGTGCCACATGCGCAGAAGCTACACGCTTCACTGGCCTAGCCATGCATCAGTGACATGGTCTTCTTTGAGGGAGGGGCGTGGCTTATAGATCTCCATTTGAGATTGGTTCTGAGCTCAGAGATGCAGGCCTATGAATCTGTCTCCACCCCCAAGGATGAGAAGTGCTGGATGATCTAACAAATTGTCTCCTCTACAGACAGGAAGGCTACATCCCTAGTAACTATGTCACCGAAGCAGAAGACTCCATAGAAATGTATGAGTGAGTATGCTTATGTGCCTAGCACACAGTCTTCCCAGAGGAACCGAAGATAGGGTATACATGTTTATACTTTCAATACATTTATTTCAAGATATTTACTAAAGTCAGTGCCAATGGGGTCAGATGATGCTACCACCCTAAGTTAGTAGCTCTGTCTTATCCTCACACCAAACACCCTTTGCTTATGAGAGCTGGAGAGGTCACCATGCCCTCCCCCCCAAATCCAGAAGAGCCACTCAAAGAAAAGGATTTGACAACTGGATAGGAAACATTTACAAGGGTGAAAATGTCAAACTTCTGTCACTGTCCTTTCTCCCTAATCGTGGAAATGGATTGTCCTTGGGTGCCCTGTCCCTGATCCTGTCCCAGCACCCCTCTGCCACCTGCCTTTTGTCCTCTCCTCTTCATTTCCAACCAGGCTCTGGGAAAGGGATGCAGGGTGCTATGCATACGATAGGTACTCAATAAGGAGTTGAGTGAGCTGACTGAACCACTGGCATAGATGAACTGTGGAAGGCGCTCTGACCTCTAAGCTGCTAACACCACGGCCTAAGAGCCACTGAAGCATTCTCCCTTTACAGGTGGTATTCCAAACACATGACCCGGAGTCAAGCTGAGCAACTGCTAAAGCAAGAGGTAAGGGTGTGACCACAGGCAAACGGCATTCTCCTTGCACAAGCGAGGGCTTGCTGCTCTCTGTCACCTCAAGGCAAGGAGGTGTCAAGACTGCCATTTTATGGAAGGGCAGTAAAATTAGGGCTTCAATTTTTCTCTCAAGTTTGGGCAGGTGGAATGCAGGTGTGAGTGCCACTTCCTCCTTAAAGTTGGCTTCTTTTTCATCGTTTCAGGGGAAAGAAGGAGGTTTCATTGTCAGAGACTCCAGCAAAGCTGGAAAATACACTGTGTCTGTGTTTGCTAAATCAACAGGGTGAGTGTTACTGTTTCAAGGCCCTGGGGACAACGGACAGAGGTATTTTCATGGTGGGCCCCTCCTACTGTCTCTGCCCCTTAACACTCAAAATTCATCTCACTTTACTTCTTGCGTCCTGCTGACCCTTGTTCCCAAGTCACTGACTCAGCCTCCACTTCTTCAGGGACCCTCAAGGGGTGATCCGCCATTACGTTGTCTGCTCCACACCTCAGAGCCAGTATTACCTGGCAGAGAAGCACCTTTTTAGCACCATCCCTGAGCTCATCAACTACCATCAGCATAACTCTGCCGGTGAGTATCAGGGGCACCAGAGAAAAAGGATGTGACAAGAACCAGGAGAGGCAATTTGGGACAAGGCGGTGAGGGGAAGAAAAAGCCTCATAGGGCAGGGCAAATTTGGTGAAAGAGAACCCCAATGATGCCAGGGCGAGATCAAGTAAAGAGGCGGTCAAAGGCCCACTTTACAGCCGGTAGGGAGTGACTTCTTATCGGGTGACTGATGCTCAGTGCTCAGGAAAGACATAGAAGATCCTGGTAATTAACAAATGAGCAAGTACTCGTTGAGGTCCTACTGTAAACACAGCAATTTTCTTGGTACTGGAGGAGAACACAGTGAAATTATCAGTCAAGGTCCTTGCCCTCAAAGAACATACAGGTTGGACAATACCCGAAGACAGCGTCTAAGTAGGGTGGACATTTGAAAACCTGGAGATTGGTGAGGGCATGAAGACATGGGATAAGCTTCACTCAGAAGACTTGCTGCTATCTGCTACCTCCACGCAAGGCAGTCTCAAGGCCGTCATTTTAGGGGGTCCCAATGACACTCTGCAGTGTCAAAAGCAGAAGTTGGATGTGAGCTAAGCCTGGGTTGGGAGGTGGGGATATATTTAGTTGGGGAGTGTATTTCAATGAGTATTTTCTGTCTTTTTTTTCCTTCTGAAAATTCTTTTGTGAGAGGAGAAGCTTCCGGAAACATTGGGGTTCGTGGAGATCCCCTGGGATTCAAACTGTATCGGAAAGATGACTGTGAGAAGTGTCAGGCTTTACGTGAGGCTGTGTGCAGCAGCCCACCTCCTACGCTGCTCCAGCAGCATGACCCTCTCCTCTGTATGTTTCAGGGCTCATATCTAGGCTCAAATATCCAGTGTCTCAACAAAACAAGAATGCACCTTCCACTGCGGGCCTGGGTTACGGTAACTGCTTATTTCTCTAGGGTAGGGTGGATGGGCCAGTGACAAGGACCACTTTGGCAGACCCAACTAGACCTTGCAGCACACTGTTCCGCACCAACCGCCTCAAGGAAGATTAAGTCAGGGCCAAACAAGTTATTTAGTACTTTTTCTCCCTCTGGTGGCTCCTACTGGGACTGCAAACACACAGATTCATAAAGGGATTATTTTTTAATTGTGTGATTAAAAAAAACATAATCATGAAGGGATTTTAAGGGGTTGTCTAGTTTCTCCTTTCTTTATGGCTGCCTGGCACCTAAAATGCCAATTCCTCCAACCAGTAACCACCCCGTCCCTGAGATTTACCTGAGCAAAGATAGATTAGTACTCCTGAGCATTTCCCTTTTACAGCTTGCCTATTTCTACCCCCAGTAGGGATTCTTATCTATTGTAGGAATTACACATACACGATTCCCCAAAAAATCATATCAAGGCTTTGTTGTTATAGGATCATGGGAAATCGATCCAAAGGACCTGACCTTCTTGAAGGAGCTGGGGACTGGACAGTTTGGGGTAGTGAAGTATGGGAAATGGAGAGGCCAGTACGACGTGGCCATCAAGATGATCAAAGAAGGCTCCATGTCCGAGGATGAGTTCATTGAAGAAGCCAAAGTCATGATGTGAGTTACAGCCCAAACTCAACCCTCAACCCAGTTGCTGGAGTCTAGGAATTACCAGGACAGTTTCCACTGTGGCTTAAGGTGACTTAGAGTGAGAGAGATTTGGGACCAGGGCCTGAGGTCAATCTTTGATTGGCGGGAGTACTAACTGCTAAGGTAACCATTTCTCTGCCTTAGATATTGGTGGATAACAGTGTTGGTCTTGGGTGTGTACTACCTCAGTAGCATTTGGGGATAAACATGAAAAATGGGACTTTCAAAGGGAAGACGGATTCTGACTAACCTTAGTGTTAAGTCGGCCCTGAGCTTATTTTCTGTTCTGTTTGGGCTCCGTATCCCTGCCCGCCCTCACATAGTAGGCACTTTTGGGGTTCAGGGTGGGAAGGAGGAAGCTCAACTTGTTATCATGGGCCCTTATCTGATGCTCTACTTCCAGACCAACCCCTTTCCTCTCCAGCCCCTTCTCATTGGTATGGAGAGCCAGAGAGGGAGGACTGGTTTGTTGCTTCTCCCGTAGGAATCTTTCCCATGAGAAGCTGGTACAGTTGTATGGCGTCTGCACCAAACAGCGCCCCATCTTCATCATCACCGAGTACATGGCCAATGGCTGCCTCCTGAACTACCTGAGGGAAATGCGCAACCGCTTCCAGACTCAGCAGCTGCTGGAGATGTGCAAGGATGTCTGCGAAGCCATGGAATACCTGGAGTCAAAGCAATTCCTTCACCGGGACCTGGTAGGACCTCAGAAGGATTGGCCTGGGACCGAGGACTGAGGGGGTAGAAGCAACAGCGGAAGAAAGATAGATCATACCTGGATGAGGAGGGTGGCCGGGACCATCATTTCAGTTTTATCCAGAAAACATTGAGAGTTAGGTGAGCCCGTGCCCCAGTGGTCAGCCAGTCGAGGATCTCCAGCCTCAACGCTACAAGTCGCGCCATGATGGAAGCTAGAGCCGTGACTCATGCCTAGCCCCCTACGGCAACAAGGAAATGGTGGGGTCCCCCACTCAGGACAGAAGGGCAACCCCGCCTCCCAATGGGGCTGCTCCTGGCACAGAGTCATCACTTGGTTACATCAGAGTCATATCCTGGGGGTCTGTGGGTAACATTCGTTGTTGTTGTTGTTTTTTTCAATGTTATATATTAGCTAGCAAACACTGAAAAACACATCTGAAAAAACTGAATTTCCAGCCTCTCTTGACAATCTTGGCCACCCTGAAACATCAGGCTCATTCTCACAGGCCATGCTAACGGTCCCCTGGAGCTGGGGAGCAGCTCACCTCCTTCGGACCAAAGGGCATGCTCTGCATTTTCCTGTAATCTACCCACCCCACTTCCCTCTATCAGTTTGGCTGCCTGGCCTCTAGAGGCCTCGGAGTTTTGTGCCCCTGTCTATGGCAGCCAGGCCAAGGCTCAAATTGTCTTAGCCCCACTGGCAGGAAAGCAAACACAACAAAACAAAACACACTTGCCTTGGGTTCTCCCTCATTCTCTCAGCAATTCAGTAGAGGACGGGGTGTCAGGGAATCGTCGGTGTGAATGAGATCATCCTGCATGCCCTCCGATGCTTTACTTCTGTCTATACATCAGGTCGCTTTAGATGTAGTGGAAATGCATCCGAGTTTCTCAGTGGCATCACCTGACTCCTGCTGGGTGGGAAAGTGTCTCTTGAGTTGAAAGAGATGAGGCTTCCCTGGCTTCATTCCCCTGGTGGGCAGAAGCTTGGTGCCTTTAACCTGTGTGCTGGGGACAGAGTCTCACTGGTAACTGTTGTATTACAGGCGGCTCGAAACTGTTTGGTAAATGATCAAGGAGTTGTTAAAGTATCTGACTTCGGCCTCTCCAGGTGGGTGTGCCTTTTTCATCTTTCCCTCTAAAAGTAAAAATAGCACAGTACAAACATGAGGCAGCATTATTGGTTTGAATCCTCTCCCTTTCTGTTTTCCCCCTCATTCTAGTCTTTTCCACTCTCTTTCTATCCCTTTTCTTTCTCTGAATTCTTCCTCCTTTTGTTTTATTGTAATATCCCTCTCCTCGCCTTTCTCCCTCCGTCTTTTTAAAGCTAAGATTCCCCAATACCTTATCTTGATCTGTTAATCCTGTTGTCTTTGCCCCCCCCCCCCCCCATGCCTCCTTCTTTCCTAATCAGTCTAATTCCCACTGGCAAGGGCAGCACAGAAGGAAGGATAAAACAGAGAGGGGGACAGAGAAGAGGAGGGGAGTACCTAATAGATGTTATTTCACGTCATCTTTGCCGTAACCATATCGTCAATGAGGAAAGCTAAATCAGATACGAAAACAGGAATACACTAAAAGTAACATTTGTAAAAGACACCGGGGGGCCTGCAAGCATGTATTTCCTCGGCACCTGCAACTGTGTCAAGAAAATGTAAGTAAATGTCAAGCTCTCCAAAATTGTAACAGTAACAAGTCCTGACCCCTCGGCAGGTATGTCCTGGATGATGAATATACAAGCTCAGTAGGCTCCAAGTTTCCAGTCCGGTGGTCTCCACCCGAAGTCCTTATGTATAGCAAGTTCAGCAGCAAATCTGACATCTGGGCTTTTGGTAAGTGGAGGGAATTACACAGATTATACAGCTCAAAGGAAGAGGAATGCAATGGGGAAATTGACACTTTGCAACCTGCACAGAGAGATTATGATGTGTTGTTTTCCTTCCCCTAACCCTTAGGAAGTGCTTGCTATTGTCAGGCACCACAGGGGTTCCTGAGGATAAAAAGAGTAACCTAGACATGATCCCTGCCTTCTTGGAACTTACAATATATTGAGAGGAACAAACAATTTGTTCAGTATTCCACAGCTTCTGAATACTGATTATGTACCAAGGGATGCTGCCAGACCCTCTAATTACAAAGACAAATAAGAGGCTGTCTCACTCCAGAGGAGCTAATTGTCCAGTCCAACCCTGACTACCCTCCAGCATGGTCAGTACGAGAGCAGAAGTTTGGACAAAAATGTAAAATTCACAGAGTGGGGAATCAGCTGAAATCTAGTATTTGAGGTTGATCTAGGAAGACAAGGAGCCCAACTACCCAAAGAGACTGCAAATCGACTTACTGCATTTTTTTCATTTCCTAGGGGTTTTGATGTGGGAGATTTACTCTCTGGGGAAGATGCCATATGAAAGATTTACTAACAGTGAAACTGCTGAGCACATTGCCCAAGGCCTACGTCTCTATAGACCTCATCTAGCTTCAGAGAGGGTATATACCATCATGTACAGCTGCTGGCATGAGGTAAGTGTTTTGGGGGGACCTCTCAAATTATTTCCTTGAGCCTCCTTTCCCATTTAGCCAGCCAGGCCCCCAGGCCCCACTCTCCCCGGCCGTGTGGCAGCTGGGCACACAGATAGCCACACACATCCTGGGACCCCACCTGTACCCCAGTCCTTTCATGGCCGGAGGCTTTCCCAGGCTCATCTAGTTCCCACTAGAGTATCCTCAGCAGACCCCATTACCAACTCAGCTTCAGGGGGAGGGGATGCGGTGGGGCCGTGTCGCCTAGCATAAGCAGGCAGCTAGAGGCATTCGGCCAAATGTATGGACACTTCAAAAGAAAAGCCATTAAAATGTATGTTCATTCCTTTGGAAGTCATTAGCCCTTTCTTCTATTAGACTAACTAACTGCCAATCTTTTTTGGCTGTGATCCTAACTGGAATTAAAAAAAAAAAAAAAACCCTCCTGAAAGGGAACTAAAATAGGTCGTGGTCATTTTTTTTTTTTTTTAAATGGGGTGCATCACGGGTTATGTGGGTAGATGTGGTATTTTGAAAACAGGGAGCCTGTCCCACTATTACTAAAATGTTTTATTGCTCTCACCTTGGGTTCTTTCAGAGGTGCTTTCTCCACTTTTCGGTAGGTCCTTGGCAACCTTAATTTGGCAACCGAAATCTCTAGTAGGAAATGAATGCTGCAGTGCTAGAAACAGAGCAGGATGGTGTCCAACAAGCACATATGTGAATCTGGAGCCCTCTTGGGGGGCTGAAAAGTGGGGACTTGGATCAGAGCATGGCTCCTTTCCCTTCAACAAATAACTGAGGTCACAGAGGAAGTGTGGAGAAAGGGACAACCATTTCCCTTCTCTCGCCTGTGCCACGCAGGATTAAGGGGGACTGACTGTGCTCCCTCCCAACTAGGACACCCTCACTCCGCTAGTTTAACTATTTCAGACAGGCCCTTTCTCCACAGCCCGTTTAAAGTAATACTCTTTTTTTTTTTTTTTAAAGATTTTATTTATTTGAGAGAGAGAGAATGAGAGACAGAGAGCATGAGAGGGAGGAGAGTCAGAGGGAGAAGCAGACTCCCTGCCGAGCAGGGAGCCCGATGCGGGACTCGATCCCGGGACTCCAGGATCATGACCTGAGCCGAAGGCAGTCGCTTAACGAACTGAGCCACCCAGGCGCCCTAAAGTAATACTCTTGAAACTGGGTGCATATCAGAATCCCTGGGGAACTCTTAAAACTGCAAATGACTGGGCCTTATCCTCAGAGATTCCAATTAGGTATGTCTGAAGCAGAACCCAGAAATGTCCTTTTAAACTTCCCAAGAAATTCTGATACTCAGCTAGGTTTAAGAACCACTGATTCAAAGGAACAAGAAATTGATGATTTTATTTTAAAGATTTTATTTATTTGAGAGAGAGAGAGAACAAGCAGTGGGGAGGGGCAGAGGGAAAGAGAGAGAGAGAGAGAGAGAGAGAAGCAGACTTCCCACTGAGCAGGAAGACTGATGTGGGGCTCAAGCCCAGGACCCTGGGATCATGACCTGAGCTGAAGGCAGGCTCTTAACCAACTGAACCACCCAGGTGTCCTCTGGCTTGTTACATTTTTAAATCTAAACTCCGTCTGGAGATTTGTTACCATAAATAAATACAAAGTTCTTGCTTGACTTCCTTGTATCTGTTATCCCTAATGTTCATTCATAGACTCATGGGCAGGGGCCTGAGGGATAGTCTTGGTCCAGTTTTCACAGTATGTTTAGTAAAACCCTAGGGGTTTATGGATCATGGCTGTCACAAAGGGCCTTAGTCTAGAGGCCAGACAGTGGTAATAAAATGTCCCAGGTGCTCGGGATCCCTGTTCAGTGATGCAGCCCATGGTCTTGAGATGTTAATTCCTCTGTAAAACTTTGGCTACGGTATGATAAAACAGTGTTTGAAAGTTTACAAGATTTCAATTCTGGCAGACATTTAAACTTGTTTAGTTAGCCATTTTTCATTTGAGGATCCAAAATAATGATGTACTGGTATACAAGTCTGTAATGAATTCGCCCTCAGTTTTTAATCAGTGTTTGCCAGTTTAATTTGCAAATTGTCCTCATCACATTAATAACCTGGGTTACTAAAGATGAAAAGTGAACAAGGACTTCATGGAGCACTTTAATTTCTTTTCCTTTTTCTTTCTTGTGTGTGTGTGTGTGTGTGTGTGTGTGTGTGTGTGTAATTGACAGGGTATGCTACAGGGCATATAGTATATACTTAATAAACATTTCTGCTTACTCATTGCATTTCCCTTGAATTCTGGATTCTAGCCCACTGTAACATCCTGCTTTTTCTTTGGTTTTAGAAAGCAGAGGAACGTCCCACTTTCAAAATTCTTCTGAGCAACATCCTAGATGTCATGGATGAAGAATCCTGAGCTCACCAATAAGCTTCTTGGTTCCATTCCTCTTCTCCACAAGCCCCAATTTCACTTCTTCGGAGGAATTCCCAGGCTTACAGGCCCTGGAGCCTTGTGCTCTCAATGAGTACACAAAGGCCCCTCTCTACATCTAGGAATGACTCTCTTCTTTGATTCTCTGAGATAGTACCTTCTGAGCAAAAACCAAGGAATTATTGTGCCTGGTATTGTCCTCAGAGAGACAATTTTCCAGGAGTATTAAGACAGACTGAATTTGGGATGGAAAGTTTGGGGGAGGGAGGGGTGTAAATAGCCTGACAAGGGGTCCAACAGCTCTTTGGGTAGGCATTAGAGCTTGGGGGGAGGGAGGCAGAATTTGGCAAGAATAAAATGGTGTCATAAAAATGGGAGGGGAGGGTGTTTTGATCAAATAAAATTACTGGAAAGCATGAAGTTTTCTTGCTATCTCGATTAATCATGCAACCTCCCTGGAGCGCCCTATCTCAGTGTTCCAGAAAACTGTTGTGTGGCATTGGTTTGGCATATTCCTACTTTGAGAACTCAAGATCCTCAGCAATTTAACCCCTCTGGCTCTTGGAAAATTCTGGCTCTGAGTCAGAGACAAACTCACAAGCAAAGCACCAGTGCCTGGCACACAGCGGGCATGTAATATTACCGGAATGAATCTGAAAGTTGGGGACAAATTCTATCGGAGCCTCTTTCTCCTCCATCAGGAGGCAAAACACCCTCAAAGAAAACCGGATGGCTAAGAGACGGGCCAAGCAGTCTGGGCCAAGAAAGCACCAGCATCGCAGCGGGAAAAGCGCGGGCCAATTTGGAAGTGGGCAGGGGCGGGGCTGTTGGGCCGGCCGGAAACCGGCCACGTGGTGTTAAGTAACTTCCTTTTTTACTTTTTTCCCTTTCTTTTGGGAATAACGTCTTGTCAGCGCCGCAGCACTGGGCTGCAAGCCCCGAGGCCTCAGGGCTCACGTGGGGCGCTGCTGCGGGGTCGCTGGCGGGAGCGGGGCGCACCGGCGGCTGGGAGGAGCGGCGGGGGGGGCGGGACGGGAGGGGATGCGGAGTGGGGGGGCGGGGTCGCGCCCGGGGCCGCACGCCGGCGCAGTGCGCTCACAGGGCGGGCCCAGAGACGGCAGGTTGTGGTTCCGGTTCCGTGGCGGAGACACGTGAAGGTCGGTGAGTTGGTGCGGAGTTCGTCTCGGCACGCGTGGCGGCGCTGGGATGGATTCCTCCTCGTCTTCGTCCGCGGCGGGTTTGGGCTCGGTGGACCCACAGCTGCAACATTTCATCGAGGTGGAGACTCAGAAGCAACGCTTCCAGCAACTGGTGCACCAGATGACGGAACTTTGTTGGGTAAGGAGCCTGGGGCTGGGACCTGGCCACTGTACCTGCTTCCCCCCCTGCCCTTGCCCGGCGGGACTCCCCAGGACGTCCGGGATTCGGGGAGCGGGAGGACCGGTTAGCATCCCCTTGGTTTCTTCAGGTTTCTCAGATCAAGCCGGAAGGTAGAAAAGGTGACTCCGCTTCTCGGGGGACTCTCACCCCAGACCTTGGCTTTGTTGGTGCCGAGGACTGGGGATCACAGCCGACTTTTGCCCCTGTCCCAAGCAGCACTTTAGGCACCTGAGGTTGAAGCTGCCTAGTGCTGGTCACCAAGACTGTTGAGAGCCACCAATACTGAGAATTTTTTTTTTTTTTTTTTTGAGCGCCGATTCCCAGGGAGTGAGTCTCCTGTTCCTGGACTTCTCAGGGTTTACCTGGATTACCCAGTTGCTGTTGCCCGTGAGAAATGAGTGGCTCTAGCCCACTAACTGTAAAAGTGGCGTAATCTCCCTCCCCCCCACACACACACTTGCTTTCGTGTTGGATTGTTGTGTAATACCAAGCTCTTTCAGGTTTGAAGGTTGAGGAATTGAGTATGCTCTGTGAGGGGACTTTGGCAAAAGGGCGGAAGCATTTGCAGCTGGGGATCAAAGTGTTCTCTGGCTGCCAAGGACAGCATAACCGCCATGCCTTGTGAAAGAAAAAAAAAACCCTCAGGATTTAGAGGCTAAGGATAATTTTCCTTGGAAGTGGCGAGTCTGAGGCTTGTGTACACAGCAGAGAATAACGAACAAAATTCATTTGAACCACTTACTTGAACTATATACAGTCATCAGTTCCGTAGTCCCTTTCACATAAACCTATGGTATTGCTGGACTCTGACCCTAACAGATGCTTACCTCTGTACTCCTTGGTGCTTTGATTCTTTAAAAAAAAAAAAATCTATGATTCTTTGGCCAGAAGCGGGTGTGGTTAAGGACTCCTTTAAGAATCTGTAAGCCGTGGGCCCTTTAGGAAAATTCGTACAATTTTCCATTCATCTTGAGAGTATTCAAGAACTTCTGGCTTAAGTAGACAAGGTTATAGAATCCTGGGTAATAAATTCCTTTTTTTCTTTGGTAGGTTTTAGGGTGTCACGCGATTTATTCTTTCACCCTTTTTCCCCTGCAGTTACTCTAAAGGCATTTAATGGTGGCAACATTGTGGAGTTATAACCAGATTCAGTGAAAGGTTACTCCACTTGTATTTTGCTCCCCCCTCCCTTTTTTTAAAAAGATTTTATTTATTTATTTGACAGAGAGAGAGAGCTAGAGAGGGAACACAAGCAGGGGGAGTGGGAGAGGGAGAAGCGGACTCCCCGCTCGGCTCGATCCCAGGACCCTGGGATCATGACCTGAGCCGAAGGCAGATGCTTAATGACTGAGCTACCCAGGTGCCCCCCCCCCCTTTTTTTTGCTCTATAATAGCTCCACCATTTTCTGTTCCAATAACTTTGGGCAAAATATCTCTGCCACGGTTTCCCTCTTTGTAAAATGAGGATTAATGATAGTGTCTGTTTTGTAAGGTTGTTGTGAGAATTTAATGTAACTGCTTGCCACATGCCAATGTGAAATAGTAACATATCAGATACTGTTTTTAGGTCAAGTTTTTCCTATAAATAACAAGAAGTTAGCTTTCCCTCCCTCCCCCACCCCGAATTTTTTCTCAAGTTCTCTTTGTGTTTCTGTATCTTGTCCTGAGCAGGAGAAGTGCATGGACAAGCCTGGGCCAAAGTTGGACAGTCGGGCTGAGGCCTGTTTTGTGAACTGTGTTGAGCGCTTCATTGATACAAGCCAATTCATCTTGAATCGACTGGAACAGACCCAGAAATCCAAGCCAGTTTTCTCAGAAAGCCTTTCTGACTGATCTCAGCATTACCTCTTTGGAAAAGGAAGGTAGTTCAAGAATGAAGAGCGGTTGATGGGATAGTTGAAGAAGAAAAGGCTATGGGGGAATTGGCTCCCACCTTTGTCACTCTTGGGACATCCTGTCATCTGAGAATGAACAAAGACCATTTTTGTGTGTGTGTGTGTGGGGGGGTGGGTTTTGAGGGTCATATGTGTACTTGATTGTGTTTTTTAATGCTAATCTTGTGAAAACAATTGACAGATGAATGGAAAACTCTACTAGATGCATATTACTGTATGTGGGACTGTGCTTTCTCAAAGTCCCATTAACTGCTTCCTATAATTTTGATAGTGGAACTGCTTTCTATAATTTGATTGTGGGACCACACAAATCTGTCATTTGTGTGGATTCATTTCAGATTTCTGGGGAGATTGGATATACATCTTTGTGTCTCTCAGAAAGGGAAGCAGTGGGAGAAGAGTAATTTGGTACTTAACTATAGGCCTCCTTAACTAGTGTTTTGACTATCAGTGCTGGAAAAAAATCTATGGGATGTTCATACAATACACTCAGCTTTCTAGATTCTCTCCCTCCCTTATGCTGTGATTTTCTTTAATGTATAAGGTATGGTCTTGAGGTAGCACAGGTAGCCTGAGTGTCTAGAGGCCTTTAGTTACAAAGGAATCTAGTCAGTGAGCATAATTCTCATTACTAAACTGCCATAAGGAAGAAGCTTACTTACCCTGTATATCAGGGTCCGAAAAATTCAAAGATGTGCCTAAATAGGTTATAAAGATTTAGGCCAGGCAAAAACTAACAGCAGTTTCAGGTAGAGGTGCATGCCTAATGTTAATCAGTGTAGACTCCATTTATTGCATTCTTTTGATCACTGAAATAAAGGCTTCTACAAAATTCAACTCTGATTCAGAAGGCTTTCTATTCTGGTTATCACCTGCACCCTGGAGAGATTTGGTGTAGGCTGGTTCCAAGACTGAAGTGTAGCCTGTCTGGGTACTTGATCTGTGCAGGGAACAGCACGGTATTCCAGGGATGTCTTGTCTGACCTTTTTGTGAGAAAGGAGAACCTTGAGATGAGATGGGGAGGGAAGGGATTCAGTGCTGACAGCTCCCTGAGTGGAGTGGATGAGGTTATAATGACTGGATTCCCCTCCCAACTTCAGATGCTAGTAGACTGGAGTGTAGACCTAACATGGAACTATGTGTTGGGAGCCTCTAGTTCTGATCCCTGAAGGTTGGGGAAATACACATTTCTAGAAGCCTCAAGTCCTTTTAGCTTTCCACCATATAGGTACCACAAGGAATTTTTTTTTTTAAATCCTGGTGAAAAAATTTACGAAAGTTTAAGTGATTTTTCTGTGCCAGACACTGTTTTTGGTGCCAGGGCTTCACGAGTGCACAAAAAACAAAGTCCCTGCCCATGTGGAGCTTATGTTCTAGGAGAGGGGAGACAGGCAACAAACCCATAAATATGTCCGTTTAATGAGTGCCATGGAGAAAAAGCAGAGTCTGGGATATTAGGGAATGTTTGTGGGGCTGTTGTTGAGATGCGATGGTTAGAGAAGGCCTCCTTGGGAACGTGGCAGTTTGCTGAGACCTGAAAGAATTAAATGACCAAGCCATGTTGGTATCTGGGAAGAACATTGCAGGCAGAGATGACAGCAGGTCCAAAGGCCCCAAGGTCAGAGCAGCATGCCGTGACGCTAAGGTAAAACAGTCAAAAGGTCAGTAGGGCTGGAGTAAAATGAGTAAGGAGAATGGTAAGAAATAAAGTCAGAGACATAAGCATGAGACGGATTGGGGCTGGGAGGCAGGTAAGTGCACTGATGATGTAGGGAGTTGTAGGCCATTGCAAGGACTTGGCTTTTAGCAAGCAAGATGGGGAGCCATGTGAGGGTTTTTAGCAGATGAGTGATGTGATATAACTTAAGTTTTAGGAGGGTCCGGCTGCTGTTTGGAGAACCTGTACATGTACAGTAGTAAGAATAATGGCATTTTAAAGTCCAAGAAAAATCAGGCTCTTAAGGTAGGTGTCTAGCATGTACTTTGTATCTGTATATCCCCTTTGTTTGTTTTTTTTCCTACAAAATTTAGTGTGTTCATGGAAAACCTCAAGTCATAAAGGAAGGGTCCTTTAATCTTTGCCTTCTTATTCATTCTTCCTTATTCCTCCTTTTTCGTATATATTACTGTTTTATTATTAACTATCATTCCTTCTTACTCTTCCTTCATATAGTATTAAAATACTCTAGTCACATTTAGACAAACGTAACTTTTTTTTTTTACAATGTTAACTGCTTGCTCAGCTAATGTACATAATGAGAGAGAGGGTCTGTTGGATTTATACAGTATGCTTGAGCACCAAGTGTATGTTCAGTACTACTAGGTACAAGATAATGGGAGAAAGAAAAGGTAGAACATTGTCCCCATCATCAAGGAGGTTAAGTATACCAGAGCAACAATTTGAGCTTTTTGCTTTGTCAATCTCAGAAACTTCAGAATCTTGATAGAAAGGTGGTACTGTCAGCCCTAATAACCCTCAAAGTTCTCATTTTAGTATTCAGGGTAGAATGCCTTAAGACTCCAAGTATGAAACAAAAGGATTGAATTAGCAGACTCTTTCCCTGAAATGAAATCTTACTTGGAAGCCTAATATATAAAATAGAAAAGCAAAGCTGTTTTGGAAAGAGGCCCACTGTTGTCACCCCCACCCCCACTTCACCCACTCCTGTGGTACCTGAGGCACTGTCTTAGGACCTCTAGGGTTTTACTAAACATACTGTGAAAACTGGACCAAGACTATCCCTCAGGCCCCTGCCCATGAGTCTATGAATGAACATTAGGGATAACAGATACAAGGAAGTCAAGCAAGAACTTTGTATTTATTTATGGTAACAAATCTCCAGACGGAGTTTAGATTTAAAAATGTAACAAGCCAGAGGACACCTGGGTGGTTCAGTTGGTTAAGAGCCTGCCTTCAGCTCAGGTCATGATCCCAGGGTCCTGGGCTTGAGCCCCACGTCAGTCTTCCTGCTCAGTGGGAAGTCTGCTTCTCTCTCTCTCTCTCTTTCCCTCTGCCCCTCCCCACTGCTTGTTCTCTCTCTCTCTCAAATAAATAAATAAAATCTTTAAAAAAATATAAGTCAGTTAACCCCATGTAAGATAACATTCACATGCAAAGCAATCGGTCCTTTTTTAAAAATTTTTATTTTAATTTTTTTAAAATTAAAAAAAACCCCACTTCTCACTCCTATCAGTACCTTAATAAAAAATCTTGGCCTAGGACGATTTTATTTCAAAGACCACCCGGTAGTGCTTCTTTTAAGACTCTTCATACTCTCTTCTAGCTTCATCTTCTGGACTCAAAAGAGGCAGATGCAGAAAAGTCTGGTAACTTGCATTATTCCATGGAAGAGTAAGAGTATTGTTCAGATTAATTGATCTCCAGTCAAAGGGCAACAGATACAGACCACAAGGGACATTTCAAAAGGTGTGGAGGAAAAAAGGCCGAGAACTATGGTAAGGAAACCATAGGTGGTACTAACCAAGGTTGTTGAGGGCCTACGCTGCCATTCCTTGAAAGAATGGCAGAGAAGGTGATGCCAGGTGTTGGGAGAAGCAGACACCACATGGCCATGTCTGCATAGGTACTGAAAGTATATCCAAGGCCTTGTTCAGATAGTTCATTTGAATGCTACACCAATCACAAGACAAGAGTATCCAGTTGAGGGCTGGCTTTGTGATTGGCTTCCCTAAAACAGCTGCTTCAAGGCAATGCCCAAACTTGATACCTGACACGGAAAGTGAGCCAACAGAAGAGCAGATAAGAATACACACTAGGAGGTTACCCAGGCCATCAGGAGGTCCCACTGTGAAGACAAGCAAGTGGAACTGGTCACTACACACAGTCAAAATGACAAATGCTGCGATAAAAGAAAATTGAATTACTACTTTGAGTAACTCCTATAAGAAATGCTAAAGCAATTTGACAATTAAATCATTACATTCTATGATACCTTAGCAAATGAGGAACATTTCAGCAATTAGCCATTTAATGTATGAACTAATAAAATTTGTATTGTGTATCTAAAACTATTTTTAATGCATTCTTTTTTTTTAAAGATTTTTATTTGACAAAGAGACACAGCGAGAGAGGGAACACAAGCAGGGGGAGTGGGAGAGGGAGAAGCAGGCTTCCTGCTGAGCAGGGAGCCCAATGCGGGGCTCGATCCCAGGACCCTGGGATCATGACCTGAGCTGAAGGCAGATGCTTAACGACTGAGCCACCCAGGTGCCCCTCTAAAACTATTTTTTAAAGATTTTATTCATTTATTCATGAGAGACAGAGAGGCAGAGGGGGAAGCAGGCTCCCTGTGGAGCAGGGAGCCCAATGTGGGGCTCGATCCCAGGACCCTGGGATCACAACCTGAGCCAAAGGCAGACGCTTAACAGACTGAGCCACCCAGGTGCCCCTAAAGCTATATCTTAAAAAAATCACTCAAGAAGGCAAAACCTATACAATATAATTATGGTACTTTTCTGTTACACAGACATACATAGAAGGGACAATTAGGATATAGCAAGCCAGGATTCAGATGTATTGATCAGGAACTCTAGATGAACAAAAGGGCCAACAGAATTCTGAGATCTATCTGCAATATAATGATAATAGCTGTGCTTCGCTGAGGGTATGCATACTATTTGCCACATACTGTGCTAAGTATTTTACATGGGTCATCTTTTTAAAAATTATAACTCTATGAGAGAAGAACTATTATCACCATACCCATTTACAGATGGAGAAGGTGAGGCTCAGAAATTTGAACTTATTCAAGGTTACACAGCTAATAAGTTAGAGGGATGGTATTTGAATCCAGGCAGTTTGACCCCAGAACTAATGGTTTGAACTACTACACTAAACTACCTCCTAAACTTCCTACCTAAAGATAGGAAGTAATGTTTCTTTAAAAGGAACATTTCATTCTAGAGAGCATGGTATGGTGGAAAGAGCATAGGCTTTAGAGTTTCAGAGTTAGGCAGAACTGGGTTCAAATCCTGATTCCACCTGCCAACACCTGTGTGACCTTAGGGACGTCACTTAGCCTCCGATCTTCAGTTTCTTTACCTATAAAACTGAAAAGGTAATGCCCACCTTACAGGGTTGAAAGAAGAAATCACATGTAAAGCACTTGACACACTCTAGATGTTTAAATGGTAGCTCTTTACTACTATTTTTCAGAACTGAGCATCTTTGATAACCCTGGTGGAGCCATTACCTGGGAGAACAAGAGAAAACAAGTCACTTAATGAAGTTGACTAATTGAAGTGGCAGAGCTAATGGAGCATATGATATTAAGAATTTTGAGTTTTATCTCGCAATCAATGGAAACTATTGGAGGATTTTAAACAGTGGAATAATATAAGGATATTTGTACTTTTTAAAAAAGACAACAGTACTACATGCATGTTTTAAAACTTTCAAACAGTATAGAATTGTTTAAAATAAATGAAAGTCCTCCCCTTACCATCATGGATGTATTTCGATCACTTTAACAGCTAAATGGTAGCTGGGTTAAGGCAGAGAGAACGGTAGTAAGAGTATTTCGCTAATTGAGCCAAAAGACTGTGGAAGACTGGATTCAAATAGTGCAAGTGGGGACATATTAGGAATTTGGGGGAGCTGTGAGAGAAATCTGGAGTAACGTGGAAAGGGAGTAAAACAGGAAAGGAGGTAGGGTATAGGATAATGTGCCAATAAGGGGATGCCTTGAGGTGCAAAGGGCAGCAAAGGTGAGCAGGGAGAGAGAAGGTATCAACTGATCACACTGAACAGGCTGCAGAGAGGAAGGTACACAAATGGCTATCCCCAGTTCCATAGTTCCAGTGTCTGGGTAACCCCTGGAAATGTTTCTTGCCATCTTCCGATTTAAGGAACATAAGCATACCCCTAAAGTCAGAAATACTTAAAAGATTACTCATAGATACAATGTTCTATGTTCTATAAACTTCTTAAAAAATATTTTATTTATTAGAGAGCACGAGCTGGGGGGGAGGGGAAGGGCAAAGGGAGAGGGAGAAACAGATTCCCCACTGAGCAGGGAGCCCGACATGGGGGCTCCATCCCAGGACCCCAAGATCATGACCTGAGCCAAAGGCAGATGCTTAACCAACTGAGCCACATGGGCACACCTAATGTTCTGTAAACCTCTAACAGGAAAGTTGAGAAAAAAGCCAAAGAAAAAGTAAGATAAAATACCATTTGGGTTTTAATACTGTACTTTGATAAGGAAAGGAGGCAGGAGTCGAATGACAAAAAAGAAAAAGAAGGAAACGGGATTCAGGGACTCAGCAATATTTGTTAAACTGTACTTGAGACCTATAGTCATTTCCTTAAGGCTTAAGCCATTTTCTATATAATGTGACTGACTTGTGTACTAAGCCAGTGTTGTCCAAATTAAAAACCTAATGTGGTCATGATATTGCTAGTTGTACCTTGTCACAAAAAAGGAAACATTATCGACACTGTCTAGTTCTTTTAATTTTCTTTTTATCTAGTTCTTTTTCTAAACAGCTCTCTTTCATTATCATTGTGTGGCAGGTTACACCACCAGGTCGAAAGAGCTGATCCCCATTTTTCAAGCACTTTCTTCTTTTTTCTTCCCCCAGGCAGGTCCCAGGGATGCTTTCTTTTCCTCTTAAAGCTGCCAACACTTTGGGATTCTTCTTCCTACCAGATTAACTATTATTCCCAATTCACCCCATTCTTCCTATTCAAGACAAGCACATAGGCCCTCAACATGTCAAGGGCTTTGTTTTAATCACTCTGGGGAAATAGACATGGGGACAAAATACAGAATAAATATGGGGAAATTGCAAAGACTGGAATTTTAGAAATTTCTAACGGTCAACTGATTCACATTCTCTTCCTTACTGATATAGTGATTATTAAGATCCCCCCTCCATCTTTATTGAGTGAGCTTTCACCAAGCTTCCCCATTTCACACAAAACTCAAAAGCCATAAAATAAAAGGTTGTTAGTTTTGTCTACATAAGAAAAGTTCTGAAGAGCAAAAACTTCCATTAGCAAAGTTAAAAGAAAAACAGGAAACAAATATTTGAAACTTTTCTACAAAGGACTAATTACATAAAGGGCCCCTACAAATCAATAACAAAAGACCATTCAGTAGAAAAATGGACAAAGGATATAAAGAGACAATTCAAAGAAATGGAAATACAAATGGCTTTGAACGTGTAAAAAGATGTTTATATTTAAGAGAAATTTAAAAACCTGCACTGAAATATCACCTCTCACCTCTTAGACTGGCAAAGCAAAAGCCTGATAACATAACTGTTGTGTGGCCAGTGTAAGGAAACAGTTGTCCTTACATTCCTGGTGGGGGTATAAATTGGTACCATCTCCATGGACAACAGTTTAACAATATCTACCAAATTATATATGCATAAACCTATTCCAGAAATCTGACTTGTAGGAATTCATCCTATAGATATACTCACATGTTCAAAATGACAAAGTTATGCACTGGAAACAACCCAAGTGTCTCTCATTGAGATGTTGATTAAATAATGTTCCTACAATGAGTGACTTAACTATGCAGCTATAAAAATGGATAAGGAACCCCTATATATGTACCAATATGGATTGAACTCCAGTACATAGTTAAATTAAAAGAGCAAGATTCATGACACAGCATGCTACCATTTGTGTAAAAGGGGGGAGATTAAAATATATGTACACATTTGCTTGAATAAGCATAAATTATCTCTTGAAGGATATTGTGAAATGTTGGTTGCCTCCAAGAAGAGGGGCTAGGTGGTTAGAGGGTAAGGATGGGGAGAGACTTGACATCTTTTCTGTATGCCTTTTGAATTTTGAATCATTTGAATGTATTACCTATTCAAAAAAATAAATATTATTTTAAAAATAAAATTTCTTCCCACTTCAGAACTCTGAACTCTGTACTATAAATAAATAAATAAATAAATAAATAAATAAATAAATAAATAAATAAAATATAAAAATAAGAAAAATAAAAAGTGGGGAGGTAAGATGGAAACCACTTCCAGGAATAAAAGCTCTATATTTCAACTGCAATACTTTCAGATGCCCACTAGTTTCAGATGGATTATTTATATACCTAAGGATCTCAAGCAAGTGTGGGATAAGTGTGGGATGAATAAGGCACTCACCGTGTGCACAGAATTTAAGGGGATACAAAAAGAAAACCTCCATAATCTAGATAATTCCGCATTTGTCAACTAAAATTAATGCAAAAATCCATGATGAACAGAGTATCAAAATTTTAAATAAGGACAAGATCAACAAAAGTGCCATATTGAGCCGTACTGGAGCTTGAGGCAAAAGGAAAAAATGTGGGCCCCATATACATGTTTTTATGTATTCCTGAATGGTTAATTTTTTCCAGAACATTAAAGCAGTCGAAAAATTGCAAAGTAGATACATTAAAACTCACAGCATTAAGGCTAAATATTTTATTTATGCCAACACCAGAATTTATTAAAGTTTACTTTTCTGGCTTTAATGAAAGCAAATTCATCAATAATATTTTCATTAAAACCAGTAATATTTTCGTTAAGTATTTTCTTGGGCCTAATAAGACTATGTAGAATTTGGGGGAAGTGCTAGTAATCTGGTGCAACTGAAATGCAAGGTAGATACTGGAGAATCTCGAGATAAGAATCACGAGGTAGACATGGACTATTTATGCTATGCTAAGGAGTTTGCATTTCATTTTGAAGGTGATGAGGGAACATCTAAAGTATTTTAAGCACGTGTTTCAGGCAGATTACAATCACAACAGGGCCAAGGACTGAAGGACAAGACTAGAGGTGGAGACTGGATAGATTTTTAAGGTAGAAAGGTAATTACAAGGTAGATAGGCTGGGTTTTGATGACTCAGAGAAGAGGGGAAAAAATGAGGATGACCAACCATTCAAGATTCACCCATTTACAACCTATTCTGTATCCATATTATATTATACATTCATTCTTGAAATGTGTGAAAGGAGATAAATCACTCTCTCCTTTCTAAAAGGCATGCCAAACAGCTTTTACTTCTGTAACAGAGCTCACCAAAAAACTGGAGAACCATTCATCTGATCAATTTTCTCATATTAAAAATGACCCATCCATAATAAACACACATATGTGAGAGGTATCCTCCCCACCTTCACTATAGTCCTTGGCAAGAAACTGGCAAGAAATCTGGTATTCTGCCAAATGTACCAAGACTTGGATAAAAAGATTAATAAAAGAGGCAGCAGACCTCAGGTAACTGGTAGGTTGACAGTTTTGTTTCCTTTTTTAGGCAAGCAAAAAATATTTAAAAATGGAGTAGGGCAGAAAAAAGTCCATTTACACTCTTCTGTGAAAGGGGGATGGCCTCCTCAATAACGGAGTAACATCTAAGCCAGTGTTGCCTGCCATCCTAAGATTATTTTCCTTTAAAAATTATCTTTCATGTCCATTTCCAGTAACGTGGTGAAAATAACCTGGAAGTCTGTCCATACTGTAAAACATGGAGAAATACAGAATAAAATATAGCATCCTTTCAAATGTATAGCTGAGTTTGCAAGTAAGTAAAGGAAATCATTAAGGGTCCAAACACAAAGTGGGAAACCCTAAACCAGAGCATTTAGCAGGAGCTGAAGCTTTAGCCGCTTTAATGGTGGGATGCAGGTGGCTTAGGTTTTGAAGACTATGCCGAGGCAGTAAACAGAGCCTTGGGCCTAAGACAGGGGGTTGGAACTAAGACACCTGTAGAAAGTTGAAACTTTCAAGGACTGCCCCTACAATAAGGGTGAACCAGACAAAAATCCACTCACTAGCATAGGGAAGACAGCCTGGTATCTGGGAAGGCAGAAAAAAGGTCTCCCTATGAGGATTTGTAATCGCAAGCCTGCTTTCACATGTGTTTGGGATTTAAAACGTATCCTGCAAGGTCCAAGAATGCTACAGGTCAAAATATTAGTAGAGAGTGGTTCCTAGCTGTTGTTATCCCTTGAACTACCTGGCAGAAGCAACATAAAACAGCTCTAGGGGAATGAATCTTCCACAAGATCCCCACAGGTAAAGCCACACTGAACACAATTTATAATAAGAATATTACAGAACACATGAAGCAATACCCCATCAGTAGCCAATGCCTGAAGACACAACAGCAGGATTAGACTCCAAATCTTCAGATAACTCTTCAGTGTTAGAATCATCTAACACTAGAACTCCGTGTAAAATGATTACAGACATAATTGAAAACATGAGACGGGCGCCTGGGTGGCTCAGTCGTTTAGCGGCTGCCTTCAGCTCAGGTCATGATCCCAGGGTCATGGGATCAAGCCCCGCATCAGGCTCCTTGCTCGGCGGGAAGCCTGCTTCTCCCTCTCCGGCTCCCCCTGCTTGTGTTCCCTCTCTCGCTGTGTCTCTCTCTGTCAAATAAATAAATAAAATCTTAAAAAAAAGAAAACATGAGAAAAGGACGATTTTTTTTTTTTAAAAACAGACCAAATAATTTTTTTTCATCAGCAGAAAGGATCTCATTTCAATCTACCTGCTGTTAAATCAACATTTGTTGATTTCTGCTTTTTTCACTATCCCAAATTTTTAAGAAATAATTCTAGAAATGAAAAAAATAGTTTTAAAACTAAAACCTCAATGGACAGATTAAACCACAGATTGAGCACAGCTAGAGAGAAAAAGTGGTAAACTGGAATATAGATATACAGAAAACAGCACAGAGAGATAAAGAAATAAAAATATGAAAGAGAGGTGAAGACACATAGAGGACAAATGGGGGAAAAAAGTAATATTCAAAGAAGTAATGACTGGGGGTGTTCCAGAACCAGTGAATTAAAGATGTGAATTCTCAGATTCAGGAAGTCTGAGTCCTGAGCAAGATAAATACTACTAAATTCACATTTAGACCATTTTGGCAAATCTTCAGAACATCGAAACAAATGACCATAATGATAATACGTTCCATTTTTTATGTGCCAGGACTGTTCTAAATGCTTTACTTAAAAGATAATAATTTTAATATGTTGGCATATTTTCTTCTAGCCTTTTATCCATATATATATATGGATATACATATATATAAATTTCAAAGAAAAATCAGAATAATACTACATAGAGTCTTGTATTCTACTTTTTTTTGCTCAATATTTTCCCATAGTCATTGTCCCGTGTCAGGAAAGCAGCAGATGCTGCAACAGCACAAATAACAGCTGACATTTTAGAGTTTTGGTCATGAACATGGGTTTCGAAGTCCAAATTTCTGTGTTTGAAGCCCAGCTCCCACTTACTAGCCATGTGAATATGTGAACTTGGGTAAGCGACTCGTCCTCTCTCGGATCCCATTTTCTCATCTGTAAAAACCTACATCCTAGGGTTATTGTGAGTTACTATTTACTGAGCTACCTGCCAGGCACTGTGCTAAACACATGAAAAAACTTGCCGAACCTTCACGAAACCGCATGGCCTGAAACTCTTATTGCCCCTAGATTACAGGTAAGTGGGGCTTAGAAAGACTATGAAGTGATTTGCCTCAAATCACTCAGCCAATGATGGTGCTTCAACTTGAATCCAGATCCGTTTTCCAAAACTTATGCTCTTGGTGCCTGGGTGGCTCAGTCGGTTAAGCGTCTGCCTTCCGCTCAGGTCGTGATTCTGGAGACCTGCTCAGCGGAGAGCCTGCTTCTCTCTCTGCCCCTTACCCCACTTGTGCTCACGCACGCTCTCTCAAATAAATAAATAAAATATTTAAAAAAACCAAACCTATGCTCTTGATTGTTATGCCTCACTCTTCTTCGATATATTTGAATGGCTTCAGAATATGTACAGATCATAAAGCTCACCACCATATTCCCCAAATGTTGCACATTTAGATGCTGGTTTCCACTTACTTCCTATCACAAATAACCCAGTGAAGAATATATTCGCACATAAAACACTGTGTGCAAGTTAGATAAACCCTTTAAGGTAGTTACTCTGAAGTGGACTTACTAAGTCAAAACGTATGAACATCTTAAAGCTCTTATATGCTGGCAAGCTCCTTTCCAGAAAGGTCAAAATCATTTACATACCATTGGTACTGTATGAGAGTAAGGTTGAACATTTCTTTTCACATATTGACCACCTATTGATATGCTTTTGCATATCAATTGTTTCTTTAAAGATGTTCATTTTTCTAATTTGTTTGCATGTTATATATACTATATGTTATATGTGTATACATGTTACATATACTATATTGTCATATATTAACTTTCGTATATAGTTATATATTATATATTGGTCAGTGTTATCATACACACCCTCACATATATATATTCTTTTTTTGTCATTCTCATGTACTTTTTTATGAAGTATAGTTGATGCACAATGTTACATTAGTTTCAGGTGTACAACATAGTGATTCCACAAGTCTCTGTAAGTCTACATATTATGCTACACTCGCTACCATGTGTTACCATTCAACGCTATTACAATACCATTGACTATTCCCTGTGCTGTCTCTTTTATCCCCATGACTTATTCATTCCAAAACTGTATCTCCCTCTCCCCTTCACCCATTTTGCCTATCCTCCCCACCCCTGCGCCTCTGGCAACCATCAGTTTGTTCTCTGTATTTTTATCATATATATAGTTTAACAATCTTTTTTATTTTAGAATAGCTTTAGAGTTCCAGAAGTTGTGAATGGGACACCTGGCTGGCTCGCTCAGTTGGTGGAGTGTGTGACTCTTGATCTCGGGGTCATGAGTTTGAGCCCCATGCTGGGTGTAGAGATTACTTAAAATCTTTAAAAAAAAAAAAGAAAGAAAAATGGTGACGATTGTACCGAGAAGTTTCATATACCCCACACCCAGTTTCCCCTGCTGTCAACAGCTTACATTAGTATGGTACATTTGTCACAATTAATGAACCAATATTCATACATTATTATTAACTGAAGTCCATACTTTATTCATATTTCCTTATTTTTCACCTATTGTCCTTTTTTGCTTCCAAATCTCATCCAAGATACAATACATTTAGTCGTCATGTGTCCTTAGGCTCCTTTGGCTGTGGCTGTTTTTGTCTATCACATATTTTTACAAATCTTTTACTTCCAATTTATAATCTGCTTTTCTCATTTATGTGTGTTGTTTTCTAATGTGTATAAAAAATTAAATTCTATATATAGAATATATATATTAAATTCAATTATATCAACATTTTCTTCTGTGATATCTTCTGCTGTCTTTATACTTAGAAAGTTTTTCCTTATACCCAAATGAGGGAAATGTTTACCTATATAATTTCTTATTGTTTCACGGTTTCACTTTTCATATTTATATCTAATTCGCCAATCCATATGGAGTTTATTTTGGTATATGGTATGAAGTAGGGGCCTAATTAATTTTTTTCCAAATAGTTGCCATTTCTCTGAAACCCTCTCTTACAAAATCCTTCTTCTATTTAAGATTTTATTTATTTATTTGAGAGAGAGCATGCACAAGCAGGGGGTGGGGAGAGGAAGAGGCAGGTTCCCTGTGGAGCAGGGAGCCCAATGCGGGACTCCATCCCAGGATCCCGGGATCATGACCTGAGCTGAAGATAGATGCTTAACTGACTGAGCCACCCAGGCACCCCAAAATCCTTCCTTTTCCCACTGATTTGTGATTCCCTCTTACCTATTAAGGTTTGTTTCTGGGCTTTCCATTCTTTTCCACTGTTGGGATGACCAACCATTCTAGTTTGTTCAGAACTGTCTCAGTTTGGGCACTGAAAGTTTTGTGTCCTGGGCAACCCATCACTCCCAGGCAAACTGGGATGTTTGGTCACCCTATCCACTGCCTATTCTTATGCCGTTGCTATACTATCTTATTTATTGTTAACTTTAGAATACATCTTACTATCTAGTAGAGCAAGTACCCCTCACTGTTCTCTCCAAAAATTGGCTGTTTCTTCTCCTAGATGAAATTCAGAATATTTTACCAAATTCCAAAATAAAAATCCTATTGGGCTTGCATTATAATTGCAAATAATTTGAGAACAGATATTTTTGCAATACTGAGGCTTGCCCTCACGAAACATGGCATACTTCTTTCAAGTCTTCTTTTATGTTTCTCATTAAAGATTCAAAGTTCTTTCCATATAGGCCCTTACATGTATTTTTATTCCTAAGCAAGCTAAAATTTTACACTGCTGGGTGCCTGGGTGGCTCAGTTGGTTAAGTGTCTGCCTTTGGATCAGGTCATGATCCCGGAGTCCCAGGATCGAGCCCTGGATGGAGGCCTGCATCGAGCTCCCTGCTCAGCAGGGAGTCTGCTTCTCCCTCTGCCCCTCACCCCGCTCATGCTCTCTCGCTTGCTAGCTCTTTCTCTCAAATAAATAAATAAAATCTTTAAACAAAGAAAAATGTTTAAAGTTTTACACTGCTATAGGACATGGGATCTTTTTTCCCCCATTATATTTTCTAAATAATTAAAAAATATTTTCACATATATCCACACAATTTTACCTAAATGTGTAAATGTGAATACATGGATGCTTTATTTATTAACCACAGTCTTTTTTTTTTTTTCTTTTCTTTTCTTCCCTCTCTTTTCTTTTCTTTTTCCTTTTTTTTGGCTTGGCTACCCCAACTCTTCTTCATTTCTACCCTTGTCACACATATTAACAACTTAATATATATCTTTCTACTCCCCCGTACGTAGATAAGGATAGATAGAAAGATAGACAGATAGATATGATTTTGATCATAGATTGTTTTAAAAAATGGGATCGTATTATATGCATCTTTAACATTTTTGATATTGCCAGATTGCTTACCATGACTATGATACTAAATATTTCTACCATCAATGTGTAAGAATACTTACATGGAAAAAAAATACTCTTCTTCCTGTGTTTCTCTTTACTCTCACACTACTACCGCATAATACTTCTGACACCAGATGTGTGGGTTTTCCACACATCAGGCAATTCTCTGACACCAGGTGGGTGTCTTACAATTCAATTCGGTTCCAACACTACCTAGAGTTGGCATCAGATCCCACAAGTTAAGGGCTCACTCCCACAAGACTGCCCCACTTCAGACACCAGTTCAAAGTCCCAGGTTGTCACCTGAACTTCTGACTGACCAGCTATAAATTGGGGTTCCCATGACCCCTTCCTTTGGTTTGATAATTTGCTAGAATGGCTCATGGAACTCAGGGAAACACTTAATTAGGTTTAACGGTTTATTGTAAAGGATATAATAAATGCTATGACTGAGCTAGATGAAGAGAAACATAGGGCAAGGTCCGAAGGGTCCTGAACACAGGAGCTTTCGTCCCTGTTGAGTTGGGATGTGCCACCCTCCCCCCAGGTATGTAAATGTGTAAAACTCAGAAGCTCTTTAAGCCCTATATGATTGGGATTTTTATGGAGGCTTCATTACATAGGATGATGGATTGTTGATTCCGTTTCCAGCCCCTTTCCCCTTCCTGGAGGATGGGGGGCCGGGACGAAAGTTCTAAGCTTGTAATCATGGCCTGGTTTTTCTGATGGCTAGCTCCAATCATGAAGGCATTCAGGAGTCCACTAAGTGTTGCCTTGTTAGAATAAAAGACAGCCTTATCACCCAGGAAATTACAAGGGATATAGGAGCTCTGTGTCAGGAACTGGGGTTAAAAACCAAATATTAGGGGAAAAAATCCTACTGATGCTCTTATCACTTAGAAAATTACAAGGGTTTTAGGAGCTTTATGCCAGGAACTGGGGACAGAGATCAACATATATGTTTTCTATTATTTCACAATACCCTTTCCTCATATAGCCAGTCTTAAATCACCCAAATTTCCATCATAGGAGATTTTCTGGGTAAAATATGGTACATTGGAACAACAGAAGACCATACAGCTGTAAAAATAAATAAGAAAGGTTTCTATATGCTGCTAAGGCGTGATCTCCAGTATATACCGTTAAGTGAAAAAGCAGAGTGCAGAGCAGTTTTACAGTATGTTAATTTTTATGAAATAAAGGGGGGATATAAGAACATATATAGCTATTTATGTTTTCAAAAATAAACAATGAAAGTATAAACTAAGAGCTAATAAAAACAGTTACATCTAAGAAGAAGGAACAGGCTGTCAGACTTCTCTGAATGTGTCTTTCATAGTTTTGACTTTGGAATCATGTAAATTTTTTTCATGATTATAACAAAACTTAAACCAAAAGCCCATAAAAGTTGAAAACAAAACAAAACAAAACAAAAATACAACAAACGACTCTAAATATATATTAGCTGTTGGCAGAACTACACAGAGAATTATTCCAGTTTTCTTTAAAGCACAGCAATTTGACTAAACTGATGGGCTATGCTCCAAAGACAAAAATAATCACACAGAAATATTAAATTAATTCAATAATCATATTTGTTAGCAATAATACTAGAATTGATATTTTAAAACTATTAGATATTTAGTAGAATAAAGTAAATAAATAATTATGTTAATGTCACTAGCAACTGAGATTTCAGCATAAGAGAAAAGAGATACAATTATAAAATCAAAAAAGTTGAGTACAAATTCTATGATCTTAATTTTGAACTGGAAATACCAGAATGAACTAATTTATTTTTCTTTTTTGAAAAAAATATACTTCTAATATTTGTATAGTTGAATAGGTCTAGCTCTTCTTTTAGGTAGCTTATTATATCCATAAGCCATATCCAGTCATTATTAGAAAGATTTCTTCTGCCACTGCCCTGTACCCCCAATCTGCCAGACTCTCCATGTGTACCATTTTACTTTTATATTAAGTATTAAGACATCTGGAATTTATTTTTGAAATTGTGTAAGAATCCATTTTTATTTTCTTCCAAATGGATAGCCAATTGTGCCAGTTTCAATTATTAAATAATCTACCCTTTTCCCACTGAACTACTGACTTGGTCATACATTAACTTTTCACATACCCTGGAGTCTCATTCTGGATTTGTTATTCTGTTACATTGACCTGTCTAATCTTGTATTACTATTATGCTGATTGGATCACACTGGCTTAATAGTATTTCCTAATACCTAGGAAGGCAAACCCTCCCTCAGTGTTCTTATTTTTTATACTTTTCTTGGCTACTCATTATATCCAATTCCCTCTAAAAAAAATCTTGTGGGGATTCTAATCAGAATTGCATTACATTCGGGGTGCCTGGGTGGCTCAGTCATTGGGCGTCTGCCTTCGGCTCAGGTCATGATCCCAGGGTCCTGGGATCAGGTCCCACGTCCAGCTCCCTGCTCGGCGGGAGGCCTGCTTCTCCCTCTCCCACTCCCTCTGCTTGTGTTCCTGCTCTCGCTATCTCTCTCTCTGTCAAATAAAAAAAAAAAAAAAAAAAAAAAAATCTTTAAAAAAAAAAAAAAAGAATTGCATTACATTCATATGTTAATTCCAGGAGAATCAACATTTTTATGACATTAAGTCTCCCCATTTGAGAAGACTGCATGTGGCTTTTCATGAGTTCATGAGATTGTTTCATATTTATAAAATATTTATAATGAGATTTTATAGTTTTTTTTGATGTTTTAAACATTTTATTTTTTTATTTTTTTTTGTAGTTTTTAATTTTATTATATTATGTTAGTCACCATACAATACATTATTAGTTTTTGATGTAGTGATCCACGATCCATTGTTTTCGTATAACACCCAGTGCTCCATGCAGTACGTGCCCTCCTTAATACCCATCACTGGGCTAACCAATCCCCCCTCCCCCCTCCCCTCTAGAACCCTGTTTGTTTCTCAGGTCCATAGTCTCTCATGGTTCATCTCTCCCTCCAATTCCGCCCCCCGCCGTTTTTCCCTTCCTTCTCCTAATGTCCTCCATGTTATTCCTTATATTCCACAAATAAGTGAAACCATATGATAATTGACTTTCTCTGCTTGACTTATTTGACTTAGCATAATCTCCTCCAGTCCCATCCATGTTGATGTAAAAGTTGGGTATTCATCTTTTCTGATGGCTGAGTAATATTCCATTGTATATATGGACCACATCTTCTTTATCCATTCATCTGTTGAAGGGCATCTCGGCTCTTTCCACAGTTTGGCTATTGCGGGCATTGCTGCTATGAACATTGGGGTGCATATGGCCCTTCTTTTCACTACATCTGTATCGTTGGGGTAAATACCCAGGAGTGCAATTGCTGGGTCATAGGGTAGCTCTATTTTTAAATTTTTGAGGAACCTCCACACTGTTTTCTAAAGTGGCTGTACCAACTTGCATTCCCACCAACAGTGTAAGAGGGTTCCCCTTTCTCCACAACCTCTCCAACATTTGTTGTTTCTTGCCCTGTCCATTTTGGCCATTCTAACTGGTGTAAGGTGGTATCTCAGTGTGGTTTTGATTTGGATTTCCCTGATGGCTAATGATGATGAACATTTTTACATGTGTCTGTTAGCCATTTGTATGTCTTCTTCAGAGAAGTGTCTGTTCATCTCTTCTGCCCACTTTTTGACTTGATTATTTGTTTTTTGGGTGTTGAGTTTGAGAAGTTCTTTATAGATTTTGGATACCAGCCCTTTATCTGTAGTGTCATTTGCAAATATCTTCTCCCATTCTGTGGGTTGCCTCTTTGTTTTGTTGACTGTTTCCTTTGCTGTGCAGAAGCTTTTTATCTTGATGAAGTCCCCAAAGTTCATTTTTGCTTTTGTTTCACTAGCTTTTGGAGATGTATCTTGAAAGAAGTTGCTGTGGCCAATGTCAAAGAGGTTACTGCCTATGTTCTCCTCTAGGATTTGGATGGATTCCTGTCTCACATTGAGGTCTTTCATCCACTTTGAGTTTATCTTTGTGAGTGGTGTTAGAGAATGGTCGAGTTTCATTCTTCTGCATATCTTTCAATAATCACTCTCAACGTGAATGGCCTAAATGCTCCCATAAAACGGCACAGGGTTGCAGATTGGATAAAAAGACAGGACCCATCCATATGCTGTCTACAAGAGACTCATTTTGAACCTAAAGATACATCCAGACTGAAAGTGAAGGGATGGAGATCCATCTTCCATGCCAGCAGACCTCAAAAGAAAGCTGGGGTAGCAATTCTTATATCAGACGAATTAGATTTTAAACTAAAGTCTGTAATAAGAGACACAGAAGGACACTATATCATTCTTAAAGGGTCTATCCAACAAGAAGATCTAACAATTGTAAATATCTATGCCCCCAACATGGGAGCAGCCATCTACATAAGCCAACTGTTAACCAAAATAAAGAGTCATATTGATAACAATACGTGAATTGTAGGAGATCTCAATACTCCAGTCTCAGCAATGGACAGATCATCTAAGCAGAAAATCAACAAGGCAACAAGAGCTTTGAATGATACATTGGACCAGATGGACCTCATAGATATTTAAGAACATTCCACCCTAAAACAACAGAATACTCACTCTTCTCGAGTGCACATGGAACTCCAGAATAGACCATATACTGGGTCACAAATCAGGTCTCAACCGATACCAAAAGATTGAGATTATTCCCTGCATATTCTCAGACCACAATGCTCTAAAACTGGAACTCAATCACAAGAAAAAATTTGGCAGAAATTCAAACACTTGGAAGCTAAAGACCAGTCTGCTCCAGAATGTTTGGGTCAACCAAGAAATCAAAGAAGAACTTAAACAATTCATGGAAATCAATGAGAATGAAAACACATCGGTCCAAAACCTATGGGATACTGCAAAGGCGGTCCTAAGGGGGAAATACAGAACCATCCAAGCCTCACTCAAAAAAATAGAAAAATCCCGAATTCACCAACTAACTCTACACCTTAAAGAACTAGAGAAAAAGCAACAAACGACTCCTAAGCCATGCATTAGAAGAGAAATAATTAAAATTAGAGCAGAAATCAATGAATTAGAAACCAGAAACACAGTAGATCAGATTAACGAAACCAGAAGTTGGTTCTTTGAAAGAATTAATAAGATTGATAAACCACTGGCCAGACTTATCCAAAAGAAAAGAGAAAGGACCCAAATTAATAAAATTATGAATGAAAGGGGAGAGTTCACGACTAACACCAAGGAAATAGAAACAATTATTAGAAATTATTATCAACAACTATATGCCAATAAACTGAGCAATCTGGATGAAATGGAGGCCATCCTGGAGACCTATAAGCTGCCAAGACTGAAACAGGAAGAAATGGACAACCTGAATAGGCCAATAACCAGTAATGAGATTGAAGCAGTGATCAAAAACCTCCCAAAAAACAAGAGTCCAGGGCCTGATGGATTCCCTGGGGAATTCTACCAAACATTCAAAGAAGAAATAATACCTATTCTACTGAAGCTGTTTCAAAAAATAGAAACAGAAGGAAAACTTCCAAGCTCATTCTATGAGGCCAGCATTACCTTAATCCCCAAACCAGGCAAAGACCCCATCAAAAAGGAGAATTTCAGACCGATATCCCTGATGAATATGGATTCCAAAATCCTCAACAAAATCCTAGCTAATAGGATCCAACAATACATTAAAAGGATCATCCACCATGACCAAGTGGGATTTATCCCCGGGATGCAAGGGTGGTTCAACATTCGCAAATCAATCAATGTGATAGAACACATTAATAAGAGGAGGGAGAAGAACCATATGGTCCTCTCAATTGATGCAGAAAAAGCATTTGACAAAATACAACATCCTTTCCTGATTAAAACTCTCCAGAGTATAGGGATAGAGGGAACATTCCTCAAGCTCATAAAATCCATCTATGAAAAACCCACAGCGAATATCATCCTCAATGGGGAAAAGCTGAGAGCCTTTCCCTTAAGATCAGGAACACGTCAAGGGTGCCCACTCTCACCACTGTTGTTCAACATAGTACTAGAAGTCCTTTATAGTTTTTTTTCAAATAAGTCCTGTGTGTTTATGTTTAAATGTATTCCAAATATTTTATAAGTTCTTTAAACATTTTTTACCATCTGTATTGAGGCATACTTGACAAATGAAATTTGTATATATTTAAGGTGTACAAGATGATGTTTTGATATATGTATACATTGTGAAATTATTGCCACAATCAAGTTAATTGACATATATGTCACTTCACATAGTTATGTTTTGTGTGTGTATGTGTGTTTGTGTGGTGAGAACATTTAAGATTAAATCTCTTAGTAAATTTTGGACAGAACAAACCACAAATAAAGGAAGAGAAGAGACCACAATGAAGAAGGAGCAGGAGACATAACTGGCTTTTCTAACACAGAGAAGAAGGGAGAGACTTAGACAAAATGCCAGGACAGAGGAATTTATCCCAAATGAAAGAACAAGATAAGGCCACGGCCAGAGATCTAGGTGAAACAGATATAAGTAACATGTCTGATGGGGAATTAAAAACAATAATCATAAGATACAGAGCTTGAGAAAGGAATAGAAGACATCAGTGAGACCCATACCACAGACATAAAAATTAAAAAAGAATCAGAGATGAAGAGTGCAACAAATAAGATTGGAAATGGGCTTGAGGGAATGAACAGCAGATTGAAAGAGGCAGAGGAATGAATTAGTGACCTAGAAGATGAAATAATAGAAAATAATGAAGCTGAACAGAAGAGAGAAAGAATTATGCAACATGAGAATAAGGCTAAGGGATCTCAGTGACACCATCAAACGTAATAACATTCGTATTATAGGAGTCCCAGAAGAAGAAGAAGAGAGAAAAGGCAGCAGAAAAATTATTTGAAGAAATAATAGGTGAAACTTTCCTAATCTGGGGAAGGAAACAGGCATCTAGACCCAGGAGGCACAGAGAATCCCCATCAAAATCAACAAAAGCAGGCCAACACCAGGACATACTGTAGTTAAATTTGCAAAATATAGTAATAAAGAAAAAATCTTAAAAGCAGCAAGTCAAAAGTAGTCCTTAACTTACAAGGGAGGACCCATAAGGCTAGCTGGAAATTTCTCAACAGAAAGTTGGCAAGCCAGAAGTGAGTGGCATGATATATTCAAAGTGCTGAATGGGAAAAATCTGCAGCCAAGAATAAGCTACCCATTAAGGTTATCATTCAGAATACAAGAAGAGATAGAGTTTCCTAGACAAACAAAAACTAAAGGAATTTGTGACCACTAAACTAGCCCTGCAAGAAATATTAAAGGGGACTCTTTGAATGAAGAGACCAAAAGTGACAAAGACAAGAAAGGATCAGAGAAATCTCCAGAAACAATGACAAAACAAGTAATAAAATGGCACTAAATACATATCTATTAATAATTACTCTATATGTAAATGGACTAAATGCTCCAATGAAAGGACATAGGGTGTCAGAATGGATGAAAAGAGACCCATCTGTATGCTGCCTACAAGAGACTCGTTTTAGACCTAAAGACACCTGCAGATTGAAAGTGAGGGGTGGAGAGATTTATCATACAAATGGCTGTCAAAAGAAAGCTGGAGTAGCAATACTTACATTGGACAAACTAGACTTTAAAACAGAGTGTAACAAGAGACAAAGAAGGGCACTATATCATAATAAAGGGGACAATCCAACAAGAAGATATAGCAATTGTAAATATCTATGCACTCAACATGGGAGCAACCAAATATATAAAACAATAACAAACATAAAGGACCTAATTCATCCTAATACAATAATAATAGGGGATTTTAACACCCCACTTACATCAATGGAGAGATCATCTAAACAGAAAATCAATAAGGAAACGATGGCTTTGAATGATACACTGGACCAGATGGACTTAACAGATATATTCAGAACATTCCATCCTAAAACAGCAGAATACACATTCTTTTCAAATGCATATGGGACATTCTCCAGAATACATCACATATTAGGTCACAAATCAGACCTCAACAAATACAAAAAAGAGTGAAATCATACCATGCCCCTTTTCTGACCACAACACAATGAAACTGGAAGTCAAACACAAGAAAGCATTTTGAAAGACCACTAATACATGGAGGTTAAACAACATGCTACTAAACAATGAATGGGTCAACCAGGAAATCAAAGAAGAAATTAAAAAATACATGGAAACAAATGAAAATGAAAACACAACAGTCCAAAACCTTTGGGATGCAGCAAATGTGGTCCTAAGAGGGAAGTATATAGCAATACAGGCCTAACTCAAGAAGCAAGAAAAATCTCAAATAACCTATCCTGACACCTAAAGGAGCTAGAAAAAGAACAACAAACAAAACCTAAAGCCAGCAGAAGGAAGAAAATAATGATTAGGGCAGAAATAAATGATATGGAAACTAAAAAACAAGAGAACAGAACAATTAAACCAGGAGCCGGCTCTTTGGAAAAATTAATAAAATTGATAAACTCCTCGCCAGACTTATCAAAAAGAAGAGGGAAAGGACCCAAATAAATAAAATCACAAATGAGAGAGGAGAAATAACAACCAACACCATGGAAATACAAACAATTACGAGAGATTATTATGAAAAACTATATGCCAACAAATTGGACAACCTGGAAGAAATGGATAAATTCCTAGAAACATATAAACTACCAAAACTGAAACAGGAGAAAATATAAAATTTGAACAGACTGAAAACCAGCAAAGAAACTGAATCAGTAATAAAAAAAAAACTCCCAACAAACAAAAGTCCAGGGCCAAATGGCTTCACAGGTGAATTCTACTATTTAAAGAAGTTAATACCCATTCTTCTCAAACTATTCCAAACAATAGAAAAGGAAGGAAAACTTCCAAATTCATTCTATGAGGCCAGCATTACTCTGATACCAAAACCAGATAAAGACTCCACTAAAAAAGAGAACTATAGGCCAATATCCTTGATGAATATGGATGCAAAAATTCTCAATAAAATACTAACAAACCGAGGAGCTCTTGGGTGGTTCAATCAGTTAAGCATCTGCCTTCAGCTCGGGTCATGATCCCAGGGTCCTGGGATCAAGCCCCGCGTGGGGCTCCCTGCTCCGCAGGGAGCCTGCTTCTCCCTCTCCCTCTGTCTGCCGCTCCACCTGCTTGTGCTCTCTCTCTCTGTCAAATAAATAAACAAAATCTTTACAAACAAAATCTTTTAAAAAATACTAACAAACCAAATCCAACAATACACTTAAAAAATCATTTACCATGATCAAGTGGGAATTATTGCTAGGTTGCAAGGGTGGTTCAATATTCACAAATCAATCAACGTGATATACCACATAAGTAAAAGAAAGGATAAGAAACATATGATCATCTCAATAGATGCAGAGAAACAATTTGACAAAGTACAACATCCATTCATGATAAAAAAAAAAACCCTCAATAAAGTAGGTTTAGAGGGAACATATGTCAACATAATAAAGGCCATATATGAAAATCCCACAGCTAATATCCTCCATGGGGAAAAACTGAGAATTTTCCTCTACAGTCAGGAACAAGACAGGGATATCCACTCTTACCACTTTTATTCAACATAGTACTGGAATTCCTAGCCACAGCAAAAAAGAAATAAAAGGCATCTAAATCAGCAAGGAAGAAGTCAAACTTTCACCATTTGCAGATGACATGATACTATATACAGAAAACCCTAAAGACTCCACCAAAAAACTATTAGAATTGATAAATGAATTCAGTAAAGTCACAGGATACAAAAGCACTGTACAGAAATCTGTTGCATTTCTATACACCAACAATGAAGCAGCAGAAAGAGAAATTAAGGAATCAATAATTGTACCTAAAACAATAAAACACCTAGGAATAAACCTAACCAAAGAAATGAAAGCCCTGTACTCTGAAAACTATAAAACACTGATGAAAGAAATTTAAGATGACACAAAGAAATGGAAAGATATTCCATGCTCATGGATTGGAAGAACAAATACTGTTAAAATGTCTATACTACCCAAAGCAATCTACACATTTAATGCAATCCCTATCAAAATACCAACAACATTTTTCACAGAGCTAGAACAAACAATCCTAAAATTTGTATGGAACCACAAAAGACTCCAAATAGCCAAAGTAACCTTGAAAAAGCAAAGCAAAGCTGGAGGTATCACAATTCTGGACTTAAGTTATATTACAAAGTTGTAGAGATCAAAACAGTATGGTACCGGCACAAAAACAGATACACGGATCAATGGAACAGAATAGAAAATCCAGAAATAACCCACAACTATAAGGTCAATTAGTCTTTGACAAAGCAGGAAAGAATATCCAATGGGAAAGAGACAGCATCTTCAACAAATGGTGTTGGGAGGACTGGACAGCAACATGCAAAAGAATGAACATGGGCCACTTTCCCACCATACACAAAAATAAATTCAAAGTGGATTAAAGACCTAAATGTAAGACCTGAAACCATAAAAATCCTAGAGGAGATCACAGGCAGTAATGTCTTTGAATTTGGCCATAGCCAACTTCTTTCTGGATATGTCTCCTGAAGCAAGAGAAACAAAAGCAAGAATAAACCACTGGGATTCTGTCACAATAAAAAGCTTCTGCACAGGAAATGAAACAATCAACAAAACCAAATGACAACCTATGGAATGGGAGAAGATATTTGAAATGACGTATATGATGAAGGGTTAGTATCCAAAATCTATTATGAACTTATAAAACTCAACACCCAAAAAACAAATAATCTGATTAAAAATGAGCAGAAGACATGAATAGACATTTTTCCAAAGAAGACAGACACATGAAAAGATGCTCAATATCACTTATTATGAGGGAAATACAAATCAAAACTATCCCCTTACACCTGTCAGAATGGCTAAAATCAACAGGATAAGAAACTACAGGTGTTGGCGAGGATGCGGAGAAAGGGGAACCCTCTTGCACTGTTGGTGGGAATGCAAGCTGGTGCAGCCACTCTGGAAAACAGTATGGAGGTTCCTCAAAAAGTTAAAAATAGAAGTACCCTATGATCCAGCAATTGCACTACTGGGTATTTACCCAAGGAATACAAAAATACTAATTCAAAGGGATGCATGAACACCTATGTTTATAGCAGCATTATCTACAATAGCCAAACTATGGAAACAGCCCAAGTGTCCATTGACTAATGAATGGATAAAGAAGATGTGTTACACCTGAAACAAATAATACGTTATATGTTAATTAAAAAAATAAATGAGAAAAAAAGAAGATGTGTTACACACACACACACAGGAATATTACTCAGCCATAAAAAAGAACGAAATCTTGCCATTTGCAATGACATGGAATGGAGCTGAGAGCATTATACTAAGTGAAATAAGCCAGTCAGAGAAAGACAAATACCATATGATTTCACTCATATGTGGAATTTAAGAAACAAAACAAATGAGCAAAGGGAAAAAAAAGAGAGTGAGGCAAACCAAGAAACAGACTCTTTTTTTTCTTTTTAAAGATTTATTTTATTTATTTGACAGAGAGATAGTGAGAGCAGAAACACAAGCAGGGGGAGTGGGAGAGGGAGAAGCAGGTTTCCCGCCGAACAGGGAGCCCGATGCGGGGCTCAATCCCAGGACCCTGGGATCATGACCGGAGCAGAAGGCAGATGCCCAACAACTGAGCCATCCAGGCACCCAGAACAGACTCTTAACTATAGAAAACAAACTGATGGTTATCAGAGGGGAGGTGGGTGGGGGGATGGGTGAAATAGGTGAAGGGAATTAAGGAGGGCACTTGTGATGAGCACCAGGTGTTGTATGGGAGTGTTGAATCACTATATCATACACCTGAAACTAACATTATACTGTATGGTAACTAACGGGAATTTACATAAAAACTTAGGAAAATCTCTTAGTAAATTTCAAGAATACAATACAGTATTACTAACTATAGTCGTCATTCTAGACATTAGATCTCCAGAACATATTCATCCTACATTAATGAACCTCTGTCACCTTTGACCAGCATCTCTCCGTTTCCCCCATGTCCTCTCCCCAGACCCTGGGAGCCACCATTCTACTCTCTGTTTTTATGAGCTTGATTTTTTTGGATTTCACATATAGGTGAAATCACGCAGTATTTGTATTCCTTTGTCTGGCTTAGGGGCTCTTTTTTTCTGCTATGGTAAGTGTGACATTTTTTCTCATTTCCATTTCTAGGTATGTATAGCTATGGTACAGAAAATTGTTTATTGTGTGTATTTATCTTGAATCCAAACTCTTTTAATAATTACAGAGTTTTTGTTACTGAAGTCTTGGGTTTGCCATGTATATAAGTATACACGAGGAAAAAAAGATCATTTAATCTCATCTTTCACAGTATATACACAGATTTTCTTATCTTACTTCATTCTCAGAATAGCACTGTCTAGTGGAATGTTCTGTGAGGATGGAAATGTTCTATAGCTGTGCTGTCTCATAGAGTAGCAACTAGACACATGTAGCTACTGAGCACTTTCAATGTGTCTAGTGAGACCGAAGAACTACATTTAAAATTTTATGTAATTTTAATTAATTTAAATGTAGATAGCCACATATGACTGGTAGCGATCATACTGAACAGCACAGGTATGAAATATCTAATGTTGAATAATAATAATAGTAGGGATATCTGTATAGTTCTTTGGGTTTTTTTTTTTTAAAGATTTTATTTATTTATTTGACAGAGAGAGAGAGACACACAGTGAGAGAGGAAACACAAGCAGGGGGAGTGGGGAAGGGAGAAGCAGGCTTCCCGCGGAGTGGAGAGCCCGATGCGGGGCTCGATCCCAGGACCCTGGGACCATGACCTGAGCCGACGGCAGATGCTTAACGACTGAGCCACCCAGGCGCCCCTAGTTCTTTGGTTTTTAAAAAGATTTATATATTTATTTCTTTCAGAGAGAGAGAAAGAGAGAGAGTGAGTGGGACGAAGGACTGAGGGAAAGAATCTCAAGTAGACTCCCCGCTGAGTGCAGAGCCCAATGTGGGGCTCAGTCTCATGACCCATGAGATCATGACCTGAGCCAAAACCAAGTGTCAGATGCTTAACCAACTGAGCCACCATGGTGCCCCTGTATAGTTCCTGCTTTTAAACAAAATGTTTTGTCTTTTGCTACTTAGGATACTCTTTGTTGTTGGTTTTTGGTAAATATACTATTATTTAGGGTTTTTCTATTCCTATTTTACTTAGAGTTTTTATTAGGAATTCCTGCTGAATTTTATCAAATTCCTTTTCACTATGAACGTGATCATAGGGCTTTCTCCTTTAATTTGGTGATACAATGGATTATGATGATAGATTTTCTTATATCTAACCACCCTCATTACTGGAATAAACCATATTTGGTCATACTTATTATTAAGTAATTTTAAAATAAAAATTTTGAAGTGATTTTTAACCAGAAATTATGTTTTAGTTTCTTCAGTCAGTATTTGGATCTTTCAATTTCTCCACCACCTATGACAAGGTAGAATTCTGCTGCCCCTTTTGGGCATAGATCATTATTACTGTAGAGCCCAGAACACTCAGGATGTAGCCCATCTTTCTATGCATAATCAATTACTTCATTCAAAAAGTATGAAGATAGGGGCACCTGGGTGGCTCAGTTGGTTAAGCGACTGCCTTCGGCTCAGGTCATGATCCTGGAGTCCCGGGATCGAGTCCCGCATCGGGCTCCCTGCTCGGCAGGGAGTCTGCTTCTCCCTCTGACCCTCCCCCCTCTCATGCTCTCTCTCTATCTCATTCTCTCTCAAATAAATAAATAAAATCTTTAAAAAAAAGTATGAAGATAAAAGTGAACTAGGGTGAAACAGATAAAAAGTAAATAAACCAAACATAGGTTAGGCAACTCTTGGAAAAATTCTTGGTAAAAATGACCAAGTCTACTACAATTTCCTTATACCATACAGATTTTTTTCCCCAGTGTTTTGATAGGAATAAAAATGGCTGATAGGAATAAAAATGGTCCTAGGAACAAAGTAAGAAGCAGCAAAGGGCATGTAAGGCAGATAAATTAACTAAAGAAATGTTATTGTACAAGTAACAATTTAAGGAATGTTATAGTTGGAGGGCTTTATATAAGGGCAAATATTTGTTGAAATATATAGTATCTTCTAAACACAATAAAATTTAAAATTTCTCCTAAATGAAGAGATAAGGAAAATAAAAGACCATCTTTGGCAGAAGTAAAATACTATCAGAACTAATTTGGGAGTATAAAAATTAAAAATAAGAATGAGAAAGATAGAATAAAAATTATGATGATGTTAACAGAAGTCCCAGATAAAGCATCTTAATTCTGCTTACCTGACTAATATACTCAGTGCACCCAGGGGATGCTAGTGCAAAGGCACAGGCTACAAAATTGGTAGCTGTTCCAATTCCCACTGCAAAGGAGACATGAAGTTCATGACTAAGTGAGGGAACATGACTATAAACAAAACTTGGCATATCTGTACTATTTTTTACATACACTGCACTTCCTCAAGTCAAGTCCAGCCCATGTAAAGAATCAAAAGCTCTTATACATACATTTGTGCTAAATAAACTCTGAACATCTACCAAATTCCAGTTTAGTGCTATGTTTTTTCCCAATTCAATAAAATTCCACAGTAGCTATAAAATAGGATAGTTCTTACTGATGCTCTAGTAGTTATCATTATTCCAGTGAGCCAAGATTGATAGGTTTTTTTAGGCTGATAATTTCTAACATGTTATGACCCACCAATCAAAGTATCCGCAAATACGTGTAAATGACTGGTAAATGAGAAGAAAATACATCATGTTTTCCAGAGAAATGAGCAGTAGATAAGCATTTAATTTCTATTTCACTATGATTAAGAAAGCTCTACTTCTGCCAGAAAAGAAGACCAAAAAGGCAGGATTTTATTGAAAGGTTCACAGACAGTCTCAATTTCTAGAGTCTGACATCAACATTATCCTTATCTCTTTCTGTTATTTGTTCCCAAAATGCTCCCTCATTTGGAGACCTTTTCTGGGAAAGTTGTTTACCCATAGTGTAGGCCTTGAACAGTGAGACTCAGCTATAACTCTAAGCCAAGTCAACGAGAGCTGAAGTTAAATTTGCTTTTGACTTAGCTACACAGAAACGGATCTGAATGTAGGGCAGAGACAAAAATAGACTCTTGAGATAATTTTTTATTATAGAAAAGTAAATAATGTTTATGTGACTATTTCTGTGTATATGAGTATACAGGTAATTATGGGAGGAAATGATATTTTACTGAAAATATCTGAGAAAAAGAGAAATCCTGAATCTCTGTTGGCTTATTCTAAACCTGACTGTGATCTCCGAAAAAAATAAACTCAGTTTTTTTAATATGAGCATTGGGTTAAATGTAATTCCAATAGGTTATAAACTGAAGAGTGCTTACTGAATATTAGTTCAACCCACCAGAACCATTCTTTCAGGTATGTATGACCACCATGACCTAAAGAAAGGCCAAAAATTTATTAACTATCAATTCTAGAACACTGTAATATAATAAAGTAATACTTCAACTATTTATATTTTTCCTCAGGTGAAAAGATAATTGAAAAATGTAATGTTCTTCATGAGCATTAGTAAGGAGCTTGGATGCTTCCTATCACATTCATGAAACTTCTTTTATTCCAATTATGAAACAAGATATTTACCTGTTTTTGAAGAAGCTTGATTTTTTTCAGATTATAAAATTGACATGTATGTTAACTGCAAAGAAACAGGAAAATACAGACAAGTAAAAGGAAGGAAATGTGCTAATGGAAAGAAAAGCAAGAGGGAGAGAAGAAAAGCTAAATAACCTTTTTATTTTTATTTTTTGATTATTCTTTAAAAGTTTATTTATTTTTAAGTAATCTCTACACCCAACATGGGGCTTGAACTCACAACCCCAAGATCAAGAGATGCACGCTCTTCTGACTGAGGCATCCAGGTGCCCCTAAATAATCTTTTTTCTTTTTTAATGTAGAGATTTCTCTAATAGAAGTACTGCTGGTCATTTTAATAAGTCCTATCTTCTTTAAGATAGAGCTTCCTCCAATGAAAATGCTGGAGCTGAGAGCCAACACTAGGCTAATATAGACAACAGAGTGACCAGACTTTGTTTCCTTCCAGCAATGATTCTCTGGTGGGATAAAATACTGGGATGGGCAATTTGTCCAGATACAAAAAATTCCTGTGTTTGAGTGACATCAGCAAAAATGACAGAGTAGGAAACTCCAAAAGTCCTTCTCTTCACAAAAGCAGGAAATAAACTGGCAAACACTCTCAAAATCAGCTTTTTAAGAACTCTGGAAGATAATAACAAATTTACAGCAACTATGCTTGTTGAGTGACATCACCAAAAATTGCAGACTAGGGAATCCCAGGGTTCCATCTCTTCACAAAACAACTAATTAGATGGGAGGCTGCAAAAGGAAATATGTGGGAGAATAAGTGTTTTTAACAGCTCTCATGTATACTGGGAAATTGAGAAAGCCACATGCATGCGCAGAGCTGCACACATGCTCAGAAAAGGCCTGAGAAGACCTACGCTTTCACTCTGGCTGACCTTCAGGATTTGTGCCAGTGAGAACTGAAGGTTAACGCAGAATTGTAACTGGGTTTGGCTAAGCATCGAAAGAGTCCCCCAACACAGAACCAGTCTCCAAAAATTGGGAGAGTACTTTTTTCTTTCTCTTTTTCCTCTTCTGTTTTTCTTTCCATGATTCCAGACATTTAAGGAAATTCTGTCAAAATACTAGTTGACCACTAAGCTAATGGAATACAAGTTTCATTGGCCATATTCCAGAATAGAGACTTTACAAAAATAGTTTAGACTATTAAACAAACAAACAATAACCACCTACAACAACAAGCAAAAACACACCCTGGGGAGTGGGGAAAATAATATTCCAAGGGTTCCCATATTATAATATTTAGAACATCCAGTTTTCAACAAAAATTGCAAGGCATGCAAAGAAAGCAGAAAGTATGGCCAATTCAAAGATAAAAAGAAATTAATAGAAACTTCCTGAAGAAGCTCCTTGAAGAAACATTGGATTTACTAGACAAAGACTTTAAATCAACTGTCTTAAATACATCCAAAGAGCTAAAGGAAGCCAAGAGCAAAGAATTATAGGAAACCAGTAGAAGAATGTCAAACCAAATAGAGATTATCAATAAAGAGATAGAAATTATAAAAAGGAACCAAAAAGAAATTCTGGAGTTGAAAAGTACAATAAGTGAAATGAAAAATTCCCTAGAAAATACAAATCAAAACCACAATGAGATACCACCTCACACCAGTCAGAATGGTTAAAATTAACAAGTCAGGAAATGACAGATGTTCGCAAGGATATGGAGAAAGGGGAACCCTCTTACACTGTTGGTGGGAATGCAAGCTGGTACAGCCACTCTGGAAAACAGTATGGAGGTTCCTCAAAAAGTTGAAAATAGAGCTACCCTACAACCCAGCAATTGCACTACTGGGTGTTACCCCAAAGATACAAATGTAGTGATCCGAAGGGGCACCTGCACACCAATGTTTAAAGCAGCAATGTCCACAATAGCCAAACTATGGAAAGAGCCCAGGTGTCCATCAACAGATAAATGGATAAAGAAGAAGTGATTATATATATACACACACACATATACATACACACACACACACACACACACACACACACACAATGGAATAGTACTCAGCCATCAAAGTAATGAAATCTTGCTATTTGCAAGGACATGGATGGAACTAGAGAGTATTATGCTAAGCGAAATAAATCAATCAGAGAAAGACAATTTTCATATGATCTCACTCATATGTGGAATTTAAGATACAAAACAGAGGATCATAGGAGAAGAGAGGAAAAAATAAAACAAGACAAAATCAGAGAGGGAGACAAACCATAAGAGACTCTTAATCATAGGAAACAAACTGAGGGTACTGGAGGGGAGGGGGTGGGGGGATGGGGTAACTGGGTGATGGACATTAAGGAGGGCATGCAATGTAATGAGCACTGGGTATTATATAAGACTGATGAATCACTGACCTCTACCTCTGAAACCAATAATACATTATATGTTAATTAATTGAATTTAAATTTAAAAATAAATAAAATAAAAATTAAAAAAAAAGAAAAATTCCCTAGAGGAGAGAGTTTTGAGCAAGATTTGGGCTAGCAGAAGAAAGAGTCAGTGAAACTGGAGATAGATCAATCCAGATTATCCACTCTCAGGAGCAGGAAGAAAAAAGAATGAAGAAAAATTAATAGAGCCTAAGGAACTAGTGGGACACTATCAAACATATTAACATATAAATAATGGGATTTCCAGAGGGAGAGAAGAGAGAAAGGGGGGAATAAAGAATATTTGAAGAAAGTATAGCTGATACCTTCTCAAATTTGATGAAATACATGAATCTACAGGCCAAGAAGCTAACAAACTCCAAGCAGGATAAACTCAAGGGACCCACACAGATACATTATAGTCAGATGGTCAAAAGCCAAAGCCAAAGAGATAATTTTGAAAGCATAAAGAAAGAAGCAACTCATGATGTACATGACAGACTCAATATGATTAACAGTCTATTTCTCTTCAGAAATCATGGAGGCCAGAAGGCAATGGGGTCACATATTCAAAGTGTTGAAAAAAAAACTTGTCAAGCAAGAATTCTGTATCTGTCAAACTACACTTCAGAAATTAAGTAGAAATTAAGACATTCCCAGATAAACAAAAAACTTAATTTGTTACTAATAGACCTGCCCTACAAGAAATGCTACAGAGTCCTTCAGGCTGAAATGAAAGGACATTAGACAATAACTCAAAGCCATATGATAAAATAAGGAACAAAGCAAAGGTAGCTACAGAGGCAAATGCAAAAGCCAGTATTATCATATTTTTGGTTTGTAACTCCTCTTTTCATCTTCTACAGTATTTAAAAGACAAACACAGAGCAATAATTATAAGTCTATGTTATTGAGCACACAATTTATAAAGGTGTAATTTGTGACATTGAGAACATAAAGGGTAGGACAGAGCTATAAATAGAAGTAGAATTTTTTATACAATTGAAGTCGAGTTGGTATCAATTAAAATTAGATTTTTATAACTTTAAGATGTTATATGTGTTCCCCATGGTAACCACTAAGGAAATATCTATAGAAGAAAGGGAAGGGAACCAAAACGTGTCACTACAAAAAAGGAACTAAACACAAAGGGAAATCAGGGACAAAAAAAAAAAAAACCCTATAAGTCATGTAGAAAACAAATAGCAAGATGTCAGAAGTCCTTTCTTATTAGAATTTACTTTAAATGCAAATGGATTAAATTCTTCAGTCAAAAGGCAGAAAGATTGGCAGAATAAATAACTATTGGGCAAAAGAAGAAATCACAAGGAAAATTAGAAAATAACTTGAGACCAATGAAAATGAAAACACAACATAATAAAACTTATGGGATGTAGCAGAAGTAGTGCTAAGAGGGAAAGTTTTAGCTAAAAACACATTTAGAAACATCTTAAATCAACAACCTTACTTTACACTTTAAAGAACAAGAAAAAGAAGAACAAACTAAACCTAAAGCTAACAGAGGGAAGAAAATATTAAAGATTAGAGCAAAGATAAATAAAATAGAGAATAGAAAAACAATGGAGAAAATCAATGAAACCAAAAGTAGATTTTTTGAAGTTATCAACAAAATTGAAAAATCTTTAGCTAGACTAAGACAAAAAAGAGAGAAGACTTAAATCAATAACACCAGAAAAGAAGCTGGGGACATTACTGTCGATTTTACAGAAATAAAAAGGATTACAAGAGAATGCTATTAACAATTATATATCAGCAAGTTGGAGAGCCTAGATGAGATGGAAAGATTCCTAGAAACACACAGCTGCTGAAACTGAATTATAAAGAAATAGAAAATCTCAACAGATTTATTACCAATAAGGAGATGAAGTCAGTATCAAAAACCTCCCAACAAAGAAAAACTCTGAATCAGATGGCCTCACTGATTAATTCTACCAAACATTAAACATATTAATTCCTACATTTTCCAAACTATTCCAAAATATACGAGGAGAAAATACTTCCCAACTCATTGTATGAGTAAGTGAAAGAATCCAGATACAAAAGGACAAATATTATGACTCTACTTATATGAGGTACCTAGAGCAGGCAAACTCATAGAAGCAGAAAGTGGAATAGAAGTTACTAGGGGCTGGGGGGAGCAGAAAATGGGGGAATAACTGTACATCTAATTGTGTAGGGGAAGTCTTTGTAAACATCAACACAGTCAAGGGACCTGGGATTACATTACGTATTGGCTCCACCATTTACTACATGTGTGACATGGGTCAAGTTAATTAACCTTTCCAAATCTCAGTTTATCTGGAAAAAAACCCCAGGTTCATAGTCACACCAAACTCACAGAGCAATTGTGGGGGTTAGATGAAATAATACATACAAAGTGCTTAGTAAGGAGCTTAGCATCTAATAAGTGCTCAATGAATGTTAGCTATTATTAATCTTAGAGTGGTTTCTGGCACATAACTGAATACATTTCTGTTGAAGGAAAACATGCAACTGCATACTTGCTATAATGATGAAATTGATCAAAGTCACAGTTGGGGGAGAGGATGGGGTCCAGAAGAACTTATTGGAAAGACAGCAACATGACAGAACAGAGCCCAGAAATATATTCTGTATCTATTTGACAATATGATAATATGCGTATGACAGGTTTTTTATCTGTACATCAGTGCTACTTCTTGGATCAGCTCTCTTCTAGCAAGATGAACCACAATTTTCATGCCCTTTTTCTTCTTGCACATTTTATCCCCTTCTTCCTTAAGAAGGGGCTGGAAATCTGGCAATAGAGGAAAAATTACATATATGTATGCCTGTATCTTAAGGGTAATTTTTGCCTCCTTCCATGAAACTCTTACCATATTTTAAGCATCTAATAAATATTTAAAATCTAGTCTGGCACGTGAGATTTCCAACTAACATTTGTTGGATGATTGAATTTATACGTGAATAGTTACTATGTTCCCTTCCTATAGGGATGTACCCCATAACACTTGTCAGAGTACTATTTTTATTTATCTACTATTTATATCTGACTCTCCTCTTTTAATGTTTTTAAAGTGATTAAAGTGATCTCTACACCCAAGTGGGGCTTGAACTCAGGACTCCCAAGATCAAGAGTCACACACTCTACTGACTGAGCCAGCCAGGCACCTCTCTGATTCTCTCTTTTTAAAAAAATATTTTATTTATTTATTTGACAGAAAGAGATCACAAGCAGGGGGAGCTGCAGGCAGAGGGAGAGGGAGAAGCAGGCTCCCGGCAGAGCCGAGAGCCCTACATGGGGCTATCCGTCCTAGGTCCCTGGGGTCATGACCTCAGCCCAAGACAGATGCTTAACTGACTGAGCCACCCAGGCGCCCCTCTCTGATTCTCTTTTTAAAAAAGTTTTGAGGGGTGCCTGGCTGGCTCAGTCAGTAGACTCTTGATCTCAGGGTCTTGAGTTTGAGCCCCACAATGGGTGTAGAGATTACTTTAAAAAATAAAAAATAAAAACCTGGGGCACCTGGGTGGCTCAGTAGGTTAAGCCTCTGCCTTTGGCTCAGGTCGTGATCCCAGGGTCCTGGGATCGAGCCCCGTGTTGGGCTCCCTGCTGCTCAGCGGAGAGTCTGCTTCTCCCTCTGCCTGCTGTTCCTGTTTGTGCTCTCTCTCTCTGTCAAATAAATAAATAAAATCTTTAAAAAATAAAAAAAACGTTTTGAAGCAGCCTTCAGTGTTACTGCACAAGATAAAAATAATTAGGGGATTGGGAGAGAATATGGTTATTTTTTTTTTTTTTGAAGATTTTATTTATTTATTTGACAGAGAGAGACACAGCGAAAGAGGGAACAGAAGCAGGGAGAGTGGAAGAGGGAGAAGCAGGACACCCCCCCCCCCCCCCGCTGAGCAGGGAGCCCGATGCCGGGCTCGATCCCAGGACCCTGGGATCATGACCTGAGCCGAAGGCAGATGCTAAACGACTGAGCCACCCAAGCGCCCCAGAGGGGATATGGTTATTTAAGATAACAGAAAGATCAGCATATGCCAATAAAGTTCACAGTGGTTCGAGGTGGATTGTAAAATTGGTTCTGAGCTTCCCTAGCAGCTATCACAAGGAATGTTAATTACATAATTCACATGGTCTATATGATTCAAAACACAATTACTCAGCTATTTCAGTTACCAAAAAAGGAATTTTTCCTTTGAATTATTTTTTTTTTAGATTTTATTTATTTACTTGACACACACAGAGAGCGAGAGAGAGAGGGAGAGAGAGAGCACACAAGCAAGGGGAGCCGCAGGCTGAGGCCTAAGGAGAAGCGCGCTCCCGCTGGGCAGGGAGCCCTAGGTGGCGCTGAGCACGCAGGACGCCGGGATCATGACCTGAGGCAGATGCCTAACCCACTGAACCACCCAGGCACCCCCCTCCTTTGAATTATTAAAGAAATATTATGTGATATAAATGCTTTCAAGAATATAGTACACTACATTAAAGAAATATTATGTGATATAAATGCTTTCAAGAATATAGTACACTACAGCTCTACTGACTGAGCCATTGGTCTATTTTGTATTACAAGCCTTGATATAAAGATCAGTGGATGGATTCCAAAAGGGACCAAAACAATTTTGTCTAGGTCTGAAACTTTGGATAATTTAGCTTCACTGAATGAAAATCTTACCCAGAAGAAATGACTGTACAATAATGAGTCTTCCAAAAATATTTATCCCATATGATTAAGTTTAGATATGTATTAGGCAGTAGAGATTTCACCGCCATCTTCTTTAACAGGCACCGGTAATGTCCCTTAATATTATCCCTATGTCTTTAAGGAGGATACCTTTGACATCAATTAAAGTTCTGGAACCTTCAGGGTCACATGACTAAGTCGGAAGCCATTTTACAACCTCGAGGAGTAGACCATGGAGCACCCTGAGGGACAGCCTCCGGATCCGTTAGAAAATGATTCCACACTGAGAGTTTCAACATCAGAAGTAACCGGCTTGCAAGATCCCCAAATTTCTGTCGACAACGGGGCGGAAACCGTCGGCGTCCAGGGCGCCGAAAATGCCAGCTACCAAGTCACCCAAACTGCTGCCGACCATGTCACCCAAGCGGATGCCGACAGCGGCGCCCAGGCTGGTGCCACAGCTCCTCCGGAAAACTTACCAGAAGGGAAAGGTAAGGGGCTTTATGTATGTATGTATGTATGTATGTATGTATGTATGTATTTATTTTTCCTCATAGGTTAAGGATATTTTGGGGGAGAAAACTGCTAAAAGTTTATTTGAACTGAGACTCCCTTTAGGAGAAATAAGCCGTGTCACTGGTGTCCCTGTCTGAAAGATGTACAGTGGTGACTCTCTTGAGGAGAAGAGAGCGGCTAATTAGGTGAGAGTAGTTTGGGCGCGGATTCCAGTTATTTAATGGTTTTGCGCGGCGGCGTATTTGTCACCAGGCGAGGTCGTCTCGCCAAGGAACAAATCGGTCCAACCTAACGGCTTCGAGGAGCAAGCGAATGTACCGCCCCTTTTACAAATGCCACTATGTACCGCTAAGACTCCCGCGGCCGCCCCGAAGGTCGCCTCCCTGTAAAAGGAGTTTGTTTGGAAGCTTTGCTCAGCAAGGTCCCCGCCGCGCTCAGCGCCTTTCAAGCCCCCCCGCCCTGGCACGCGGTGAACTGGCCGCCTTCACGAGGCCACCCGCGGGTCCAGTCGGGCCGCGGCCCAGGAGGCGTGGCTAGGCGGGGAGGGGCGGCGCGCGCGGCTCCTACCTGTCGCCACGCCGTCGGTCCGCAGCCCGCCTCCACGCCCGCTGCCCGTGAGCCCACTCACGCCCTCGCCGGAACCCGCCCCCACCCCCAACCCAGAGAAGAGAGGCGGGTCCCCCCGCCGCCCCGCTCCCCGCGCGCAGCCTCTCCGGTCCTGGCGCGAGTCAGCGGAGCAGCGGGTGAGTCGGGGCCGGCAGAGGGTTCCCCGGCCGGGTCAGCGCCCAGCTACCGCGCGCCGCACTTCCCTCCCCAGCCCGCCTGGACGGCGAGGCGCGAAGGCTCGGGACCCTGGGCCCCGCGGGAGGTTTTCCAGGAAAATTGGATCAGGGCCTAGGAGCTGGACTCTTCCTTGGAAGCTGAGTGCCCCTGGGATAAGGATGGGGTGGTCATTGCCTCCAAATTGCAGCCAGCGGCTATGAACTTGAGAAAATACCAATTTACGCTTGTGCTGACTTGTGCTGCCTGGAGCATGCTGTTAGGCACCCTCCAGCTAGCTGTAATTCTAATTCCAATTCTGATTTCGCTGAAACGAGATGGAGCTGGGGATGAATGGTGGAGAGCGGTCCTGTTAGTTTAATTACTTATCGAAGAGTGCTTGTCTGAAAAAAAAAAAAAAAAAATGGATGCCTTTTTTTAAAAGATATACGGTACACCGGGTTCATTGGGTAAATGAAAGTAAAAGGTAACAAATTTTACAAATAATTAAAACTCGTTTCACCTAGGGTCGTCCACCTTCTCTGAGATAGTTTTGATTCTTACATTCTTTCTCTCTTAAGAGAGGAGTTGCCAGAAAGGCATTGAAATGAACAAAATGCCCTAGTCTTAGTTCTGCTGAAAACTCTAAAAGTTACTTCTGATCTGATAAAATCTTGCTTAGCAGCTAGTTCTTCAAATAATCTGTATTTCTGCCCCCAACCTTATATTTGCTACTTTTCGTTCTGTTAGGCAGTGTGCCCAGCCCCAAGATTTTTATTTAATTTATTTTAATTAATTTTTTCCTTATGTTCACAGTTTCTTTCTTTCTTTCTCTCTCTCTCTCTCTCTCTGTGTGTGTGTATATATATAAATATATAACTATATAAGCAGGAAGAGAAGAATCGACTATCACAAATAATCAATCTTTTTCTCATCCTGGGTGTCTCCTTTTCCACGGCTGACCTCTCTTTTGCTTTCAGTGCCTTTCTGGTAGTTTCCGAAGTCATACTAAAGGACTGGTGAATGATTTCACCATAATAGGATCTCAGACTCACTTGCATGTGTTTTTAAAAATGGTTCCAATGCTTTTAAGTGAGATTCATATGGTTTACTGTGTATTGGGAGTATTGGGAGCTGTGCTTAACTGGAGATTTTAATCTAATTTAAGGTATAATATTTTATAACTTGGTGTATAGCATAATGTCCTTAGAGCATAGGAAGACCTTGTCAGGTTTCATATATGTATATTGCTTTCTTTCCACCTTTTGAGAAAAAATTTCCTCAGAAGTGTGAGCCCAACATGCAAGTCACTTACAGATATATCCCAAATAGATGGAAAGTAAAATTAAAAATTAAGATGAACGTTGATGAGATTATTCACTTTACAGAAGTTTTTTTTTTTTTTTTTAAATAAAGGGATCCATCTTAAGATTCCTTTAAATAACTTTTAGGGGCATTTCAAGTAAGTGGTGGTTATGAGGATTAAATGAAATAATAGACCTAATGCACTCAGTGAAGTGCCTGGCATATAGAATGTACACAGTAAATGTTAGTAATGAATTGATTAATTGGGTTTTCTGATCTTTTATATCACCCCTTCAAGAAAGTGTCTATTCCGTGAACTTAAGTGTACTCATATAGATGGCCTAGCCATAAGAACTGGACTCCTAACTTTTCTCCAAGATAGCCCAGAGCCGTTGATGCTGACTTTAGAGTTGTAAAAGCTACCTGCTATCCCATGGGCTTAATTCCTACCAATCCATTAAGGTGAATGAAATATTAAAAATTATGCTCTTTCCTTCAAATCATCATAGAACATTTCTGCCCGTGGTTTTGGTTGATTTTGGCCTTTGGTTGGCACTCTTCCCTGCAGAGGCATGTAGTTTGCTTTGGTAGCCACCACTGAGTTGATGAATTGTGGTCCTTTACCTAAGAGTCTAAGAATATCATTAAGAAGACTAAATCATGTTTCATAACAACTATTACTTCATTTGTTATCATGTAATTTGGACTATCCTTGGAAAGTCTGCATATATTAGAGGGGAGATAAGGTGACTTTTAGAAATAATCAAGTTATGTCAAATAAGATACTTCAGAGCTGTGCACACATCATTCCAGTGAGGGTTATGGGCAAGATCTTGTATAATGTAACCAGTGCTACCAGAAGTGGTCAGCAGAGGGAGCAAGATGAGTTTTTGGTCACTTTCTGTCGATTTTGTTTTTGCTTTCATGAACTCAAAAACAAAGAGATGAGTAAAAGCCAGGATGAACCTCCTCACGAACTTGAGAACCAGTTTATATTGCGTCTGCCTCCGGTAAGAAACCCTTGTATCTCAGACCAAATATCTTCAGTGCATATGTATTAGCTCTGCTTGGATTCTGTGGTATTTCTATTTAAGGTATGCTATAAAAACTAAGGACATTTGTTTCCTAGGAATCACATTCTATTCAACAGTCCTATCCTAGTGTGTACTCTTTTAGCAGAATTTCTTTCATCCTGTACATGCTGCCTATCATGTGGGCTGATTTCCTGGCAAACGGCTGTGACAGTGAGGGATTCAGTCACTTACCAGAGGTGCTAACAGCCTGTTCACTGGACAGCCAAGATAAGACTCTTTTAAAATCCTGTCACCTCCAAAGGGGCAGTGAGAAGGACCATCACTATTTCCTCAAATTTATCACCATGCCAGGCTGTTGAAGCTCATCTTAACATTGTGTTAGGGTCTCTTCTCCCTTTGATACCTGGATTCAAGTCGTATTTAGTCTAAGAAAGCTATATTAAAGACGGGTTTCAGAAAGGTATTTTCCCAATTAGGGCTACTTAATATACCCAGTAAACTGCAGCTAAGCCTTTCCTTAGCAACTACAACTGAAGGGCAGCCGTGAGAGGCAGGAATGTAGAGCTAGAAGAAGGCATTAACTGTAGCTACTAAGAAACAACACTGAGACTAGAGTCAGCCTCATCCTAACTTGTCTTACACAGTGCACGGTATGCCATGGTGCATGGCATTGTTCTTAACGTTTGGCAGGTTTAAGGCTTTATTTAAGGGAGGACTGTCTGTGACATATCTCTTCTATTAGTTGCCAAGTAGACAATTCATCCTTCTGATTTTTCAACCTCCCTTCTTTTTAGGAACATGCATCTACTGTCAGGAAGATACTACATTCTAGAAGTGTTGCCATGAAGGATAAACTCAAAATTGACTTATCTTGTAAGTAGTGACTGTCCATTTACCATACATTGAACAGTAATTTATTCTGGGATTGCTATGTGCCAGACACTATACTAGATACTAAGGATATGACAAAGAACAGAATATGGTCTCTGCCTCGATAGACTCTAAGAAGTCTTAAGAAGCTTTAAGTCACTTTCATAGCTTCTTACTGAGGAAAGGAAGTAGAAATTATGTAATTTGAGGTAATTATTATAGTGTGTATAAGGAAAAACATGGGGGCCAACTGTGCGATTTGTCTACTGCTGTTTGGCTTTGTGATTTCTAACTGTCCAGGGGAATGACAAATGAATACTGTTCTTTGTTTATAAAAGTGACATATCTTTCTCTCTTTTAAATAATATTTATTAGGTGTTTTAAGTACAGAGAAGTATATAAAGAAGAAAATTTAAAATGGTCTATAATACCATCACTCAGGTAGCCCTTATTAACATTTTTAAAAAGGTAATACAAGTTCATGGTTAGAAAATTCAAATAAAACAGAAGAGTTCAAAAAGAAGAGTGAACCTCTCCTTTGCAGTGCTCCAATGTTAATGCCAAAGATAACTAATAATAATTGTTTCTCCTTGTGTTTCCTTACAGACAAAATTTTTATGCACAATACCAACATTTAAATCATCTATATCTTTAAAGTTACTTTAAAGAATTAAAGACACAAAAAGAATCATGTCCAACATCATTCTGCATTTTTTTCTTTTTCACTTACTATTAGAAGATTTCACTTGAATCTTCTTGTGTTAAAGGACATTCATGTTTGAGACATCTGGGCAGGAGTCAGGTTGTCAGTATATGAATATATATATATATATATATTCCTACCGTATATGGATATTGTGTAGACTAATATCTTTGTGAAGGTAACTAGAGATTGTAACTTCAGATTTACTAGCACCATTCTGGGATCAACCCTTCCTTCACTCAACCCTTCACTCGACATACCCATGTGCAATGACGTAAGTGAGTGCTTCTGATGGTGTCAAAATGAATGGGTTTGAATGGAGTTTGCCCTTCAGGAGGAGAATGAAGCACTTACCACTTCATCCGCATTTAGTTCACAGTGATTACAAAGAAACTTAGCTACTTTTGATCAAGTAGCATAAACATATACCCTGCCTTCTTTTCTCTGGGAAGTTACTAATTACATACACAATTCTAGCATTATGAGAAATAGTAGGGTTCGCTGAAAGACTAGTCTGTCCCACGTAAGTCTTCATTACTCAAACTCTAGGAAGCTTAAGAATGCATTGGGAAGATGTCAACTTTAATTTTTCCTACCTCTCTTCAGCTGATGGACGTCATGCAGTTGTTCAGGTAGAAGATGTCTCGCTAGCTGCAAAGGTGGTTGATTTGCCATGCGTTATTGGAAGCCTGAAAAGTCTTGATAAAAAAACTTTTTATAAAACAGCAGATATTTCTCAGGTATGGACGAGTTTTCTTAATCTACTAGCTCTTACATCGTTCAAGGAATCCCTTTCTCCCTACTTTTCTCTTTCTTTCAGTGCTCCTTCCCACTTGGTGAACGGCTGCTTATCATTTCTAATTCCAGCTCAATTGCACAGGAATACAATGTCGTGTTCTGGTTTGGTGTTTGAGCCATAACTTTTGACTACTTAATTTTATCCAAATAGCTTTTAGATAATAAAGGTTTATGTTTGCCATTTATAATGATTTTCATCTGAAAAAAATGAGGATCTGGGATCTTCTTTTTTTTTTTTTTTTTTAAAGATTTTATTTATTTATTCATAAGAGACAGAGAGAGAGAGAGGCAGAGGGAGAAGCAGGCTCCCCGCTGAGCAGGGAGCCCGATGCAGGACTCAATCCCAGGAGTCTGGGATCATGACCTGAGCTGAAGGCAGACGCTTAACCATCTGAGCCACCCAGGCGCCCGAGGATCTGGGATCTTCTGAACTTTCTGCTAAAGCAAGATGCTGTGAACTCTGGAGATTATATTTGTTCTTTTCATCATCTTGTTGTTGATTTCTTGTTTGTCTTCTAAATCAAAATGCTAAGACGTATTTGTTTTGAACATATTTCCTCTGCAGTGGTAAGCATTTGAGCTAAAACAAACAAACAAATAAAAAGAAAACCCAGAATCCATATACAATGCTGCCAAGACAGACAGAGAGAATGAATATGTATGTATATTAATACTTGGTTTTCTGGAAATGCCAAGTAACATTCTCCTTACTTCTGTGCTCCAGGATTTCTGGTAGTAAAAATCATCACAATTCATTACTAACCCAAGATTTGTGGCTGTAATCAACTTCTTTATCTTTGTTAAATGTAGATGCTTGTGTGCACTGCTGATGGTGATCTCCATCCTTCTCCGGAAGAACCAGTTACCTCTACTGATCTTAAAGTAATCAGGAAAAATGAAAAAAAGAGACAGAAACAATATGTCTGGAAGCATGGCAGTAAGTCACCAGCCCCTTGCTCATTCTGGCTGACTACATTTATCTGCTGAATCCTAATTACTCATGAGCCAGGGACCTGTTACCACACTTAGGTGTTTGGTTCGTTAGGCATCCAGACACTCTTCAAGGAACAGGTCATGTCATGAGCTAGTGGCTTATAGCGTGACCTTTCTCTTTATCAAATTCAGATAGATGTGTGACTACCAACAGTCATATATACATTTCACCATGTTGAATTTATTTTAGTTACTCCACCACTTAAGAATGTCAGAAAGAAAAGGTTCCGCAAAACAACAAAAAAGGTTAGTTGCATGCTACTTCTGTGTCTACTGGGTGGATTGGAAGAGGATTATGAGTGGGGAGGAAAGGGAGACAGTCAGTTGGGGATTAATTTGTTCATTCCTTTATATGTTCAATATGTTATTGTGAGCTAAATGCCAGGCACTGTGTGGTAGCAGTTGGGATTCTATAGTGAACAAAAACCAGACCTGATCATTTAGGGATCTGGATGTGTCATGAATTTGAAACTTCTGCTAATGCTTTCAGTTTTCAATTGCAAGACCTACTTTTACGGTGAACCCATCTAGAACCTGAGAATTGAGAACTGTGGTTATATTCCTAACCTTACCTCAGACTTGTAGAACCTTGGGCAAGCTACAGGATTATTGTGGCTTGGCTTCTTCTTTTTTAAATTAACTTTTGATTTTGAAATAATTGTAGGTTCACATGCAGTTGTAAGAAATAAAAGAGAGATACCATGTACCCTTTATCCAGTTTTCATCATTGTGACTTTTTGCAAAACTATGGTACATTATCACAAACAGGAAATTGATATTATACAATTCACCAATCTTATTAAAATTTCTCCAGTTTTACTTGTACTTGTGTTTGTGTGTGTGTGTGTGTGTATGTTTAGTTCTGTGCAGTTTTATCCCATGTGTATGTTCGTGTATCTGCCTACACAGTCAAAATACTGTGCAGTTCTGTTACCACAAGGATCCCTCATCTCACCCATTTTTTAAAGATTTTTTAAAGATTTATTTATTTATTTTAGAGAAAGAGAATGAACGGGGGAAGGGGCAGAGGGAGAGAATCTTCAAGCAGACCCACCGCTGAGTGTGGAGCCCGATGCGGGGCTTGATCTCAAGACCCTGAGATCATGACCCGAGCTGAAACCAAGAGTCAGACGCTCAACCGACTGAGCGACCCAGGCACCCCATCGCCCTTTTATAGTCACACTCATCTCCCTCCTACCCCACTCCCACAGTCTCTAACCCCTGGCAATCACTGTTGTGTTCTCCATCTCTGTAATGTCATTTTCAGAATGTCATATAGTTGGAGTCATACAATGTGTAACATTTTACTGGCTTCCCCCCCCCAACTAAACATAATTCCCTTAAGATCCATGCAAGTTGTTGCATGTATCAGTAGTTCGTTCCTGTCAATGCTGAGTAGTATTCCATCTTACGGATGTACCACAGCTTGTTGAACTGTTCACCCATTGGAGGACATTTGAGTTGTTTGCAGTTTTTTACTATTATAAATAAAGTTGCAAGCAGGTTTTTGTGTGAACATAAATATTTGTATCTTTGGGATAAATGCCCAGGAGTGCAATTGCTGGGTCCTCTGGTACTTGAATGTTTAGTTTTGTTTTGTTTTCAGAAGGGGGAGGGGCAGAAGGAGAGGGTGAGTGAGAATCTTTTTTTTTTTTAAGATTTATTAGAGAGAGCACGGGCGGGTGGAGGGGGGAGGAGCAGAGGGAGAGGGAGAGACACAAGCAGGCTCCTCACTAAGTGTGGAGCCTGATGCTGGGCTCCATCCCCCGACCCATGAGATCATAACCTGAGCCGAAACCAAGAGTCGGATGCTCAACTGACTGCGCCACCCGGGCACCCTGAGAGAGAGAATCTTAAGCAGGCTCCATGCCCGGTGCAGAGCCCGACCGTGGGCCTTGATCTCACAACCCTGAGATCCTGATCTGAGCCGAAATCAAGAGTCAGACGCTTAACCGACTGAGCCACCAGGTGCCCCTTGAATGCTGAGTTTTATAAGAAACTACCATACTGTTTCCAAAGTGGCTTTTTTTTTTTTTTTAAAGATTTTATTTATTTATCTGACAGAGAGAGACACAGCGAGAGAGAGAACACAAGCAGGGGGAGTGGGAGAGGGAGAAGCAGGCTTTCCACTGAGCAGGGAGCCCGATGCAGGGCTCGATCCCAGGACCCTGGGATCATGACCTGAGCCGAAGGCAGACGCTTAACGACTGAGCCACCCAGGCGCCCCCCAAAGTGGCTTTAACATTGTACATTCCCACCAGCAGCGTAGGTGTGATCCAGCTACTCTACATTCTCATCAGAATTAGGTGTCTGTCACTATTTTTTTTATTTTAGCCATTCTGATAGATGTAGTGATCTAATTGTGGTATTAATTTGTATTTCCCTGATAGTTAATGGTGTCAAATATCTTCTCATATGTTTTTTTGCCATCCATATAGTTCACTTTAGTGAAATGTCTGTTCGTGCCTTTTGCCCATTTTCTAAATGGATTTGTTATTATTGAGTTTTAAGAGTTCTTTTAATATTCCAAATACTAGTCTTGTCTGTAGAAATTTGTAGATATTTGCAAATATTTTCTCCTAGTCTATAGTTTGTCTTTTCATCTTCTCCACAGGGTCTTTCAAAGAGCAAAAAGTTTTTTGTTTGGTTAAGTCCAAAGTATTGATTTTTCCTTTTAAGGATCTTGCCTTTGCATCAGGTTTAAGAACTCTTTGCCTAGCCCAGATCCTGAAGATTTTCTATTTCTTTTTTTCTAAAGTTTAACATTTTACATTTAAGCCTGCAATCCATTTTTGAGCTAATTTTTGAAGGTTTTTTAAATTTATTTGAGAGAGAGAGAGAGAGAGATTGAGAGAACGAGTGAGGGGAGGGGCAGAGGGAGAAGCAGACTCCCCACTGAGCAGGACCCTGGGATCATGACCTGAGCTGAAGGCAGATGCTTAACCGACTGAGCCACCCAGACACCCCTAGTTCAAGGTTCATTTTTTTTCTTGCATTTTGCATGTCCAGTTCCTCCCACACCATTTGTTAAAAAGACTATCCTTCTGCCATTGTATTGCTTTTGCACCTTGTCAAAAATCACTTGAGCATATTTGTGCGTGTCTGTTTCTGGGTTCCCTATTCTGTTCCATTGATCTATATGTTGATCCTTCTTCTGATATCACAGTGCAGCTATATAAGTCTTGAAATCAGCAAGACTGTTCTTTATTTTTCTTTGTCAAGATTCTTGTAGCCATTCTAGAGCCTTTACCTTTCCACATAAATTTTAGAGTATGTTTGAAGTTTAGAAAAAGTTTTCTATGTCTATAGAAAACCTTGTTGGAATTTTGGTAGGAATTGCATTAAACCTATATAGAGATCAATTTGGGGAGAATTGACAGCTTTATTGCGTTGACTCTCTCACTCTATGAACACAGTTGCCTTGGCTTTTCTACTGTCAGTCAACAGCATGTACTGAGTGCCTACTAAATATAAAACTAAGTTAAGAATAATTTTACAATTCTTTAAGCTTTAGTGAAGGAGAACAATCGTAATATAACTTCATTGTTTGTGTTTTATTTCGTAGCTGACTGATTTCAAACAAATTGAAGAAATCAGCTTTCCGGAGGTAGAGCAATCATAATATAACTTTATTGTTGACCCTTGGTGGGTTTTATTTCATTGCTTATTACTTTCAAGCAAATCAAAGAAACCATAAAGGTTACTTTTAAGCCTGCCTTCGTATCTCTAACTGCTGCTGTCATGCACAGACACTGAATTTGATTCACTTAAAAATGGATTCATTGTTTAATGTGTGCTAACTCCTAGAGGAAAAGATACAATTTGGCTAGTGACTCTGTATTCTAATCTGCTTTTTTTTCCTCTGGTGCTTATTTTAAAAGCCATTTCTTGGAAGCCAGGGTTCACTTTTACCAGCAGTTTTTTGCAATTGCTTATTCCCCCTCAAAGTTCTAATTTCTATTTGTGGCATGACGAATTGGTTGCTGTGGAGATAATTGTCTAAAATTGGATTTAAGGGAGAACATGTAGCTAAGACCCAGTTTTTATAGGAAAATCTTTAATAATAAAGATGTGGAGAAGTGAACCCTGGGAATTTGGATCTTTAGACCAACTTACTGTTAAATAACAAATAAGGAATTGTAGTTCTTTGCCAACATGGGCCAGGGCAAATAATTAATAACCGAGACCCAAGGGTTGTGCCTTTGAGAGAGGTCTTTAACACAGAGTTGCAGATTGAAAAGATTAAATGTCTCAAGTAATTTGTTTGAATGGGGAAAAAAATAAGCTTATCGTACAAAAACCTAGACCCTGGTCAAAGATTCCTTCGTAAATAGCATTATTTAAAGTTGAAATTTGGTTGTATGCATGTTGAAGAGGCCTAATTATTTGAATTCATTTGTACGTAGGTAAAGGGCATTCCTGCAAAACACGGGGTGTTAGATGACCTTACTGATATTCCCCCTTCCCCCACTTTGGTTCAGTACATCGAGTCTCCCGATGTGGAAAAGGAAGTGAAAAGACTTCTGGGTTCAGATGCTGAAGCTGTCAGTGCTCGTATCCTTTTATACTAAATATTTTCCATGTAGTCTCTTCCACCCCACGTGCACTTGCTGACCAAGCCCTCACTTCTGGTATTCGTGTGCGAATTGTGATGTGTGGAACTTAAGATTTTTTGGAGATGTTATTTCCTAGCTAGGAACAGTAAATTCACATGATAGAAATGTATTTACTTGTGTAACTCAGTATAAGGTACTTCTTCATACTAGGAATTCAGATACAAATGGCCTGAAGTTGGACTAAATTAAATAGCATTTTCAGCCAGAGAGCTTCTTCCCTTTCAACTGGGCCTTCTCCTTTCTTTCTGCTTGTTCCTTAACTGACCCACCTTTCAGGATGGGAAGTAATTGCTGAAGATGAAACCAAGGAAATAGAGAGTCAAGGCTCTATCCCAGGCTTTGCAATATCCTCAGGAATGAGTGACTATAAGCAGGATCGTGTCTCATCAGGTATGTCTATAAAAGCGAAACAGGAGCTTCAGAAAGTGCAGGTGTTGACTGTGTAAAAGGCCAGTCTCCGTAGACTCACAGGCCAATCACAGAAAAAGGAGGCCTTTGCCCTTCTTTCCTCTTATTGGTCCCTCAGTGCTTCAGGGGTTTTAGATTGATGTTCTAATCTCCCACCCATCCCTGGTATCCTAAATTCCTAGAGGCCCTTTGATACTCTAAATGTCTTGATCATTGAATACATGAATGAATGTTAGTGTTTTGCATTTCCTGTCATTGTTCTAGGAAGGGAATAATCTTCCGTCAAGAAAATTATTTATAAAATTCATTGGTTGAGTGAATTTGAGGGGAGGGAGTATAACTGCAGCTAGAGTGGGAGTCATTTGAAGATTCATAGAGTTTTATCTTCCTCTTCCTTAAAACCAATAGATTATGGTATGCTTCGGGAGGTGTTCAGTGATTCTAGCAGTAACAGTGATGATGATGAGGATGAGGATGAGGATGAGGATGAGGATGAGGATGATGACGATGAGGATGAGGAGGATGAGGATGAAGAGGATGACTATGATGATGAGTACGAAGTTGAGGAAGATTATTATGAAGAGGATCTGGAAAGGGAGCTACAAGCCAAGTTCTTTGCATCTGGCCAGTATGAGGCAAAGGAAGGAGCCAGTTCAATAGGTAAGTTACAGAGGAAAAACCAAAGGGATGGGACAGAGTGGGTGGCAGTGCTGAAGATGGACTCTAAACACGTGTTAGATGCAAGGCTAAGTTTGAGAAGTTATTGCTGAAATGTGTAGTGGAGTTTTAGTTGATTTTGATCTCGGTCCACTAGTTTAGGCTATGTTTAGATAAAATTTCTGTCTATCTCTGTTAGTCATGGATATTCAGAAGCAGATTCATTACATGGAGAAAAAGCTCCAAGTGATTCGATGCAAAGCACAAAGACAGAGGCATCTCATAATGAAAGTGGAAAACCTGATGCTCAAGGTAAATTCCTGTTGGCTGGGATAAAGATATCTTGAAATCTTACTTTCAAAATCCCATCTTTGTGTTTCTACTCATGTTATCTCTGTGCAGCATTCTTATTCATTTGCACACCTAAAACAACCTCTTAGAAACCCCTAATAAAACATAGCCCTATTCCTTTTACCTGAGTAATTTTGATCATCTCGCATAAGCAATTTTGGGAAGAGACCAGGAGACCTGAGATAATAATTACCGATGCTGAGCATTTGTTATGTGAAAGGCACATAAAGAGCTAACCATTTTCTACGTATCATCTCATTTCATCCTTGCATTCCTGAAACACAGGTACTGTCACTAGTCCTATTTGATAGATAAGGAATTGGAAATTCAAAGAGGTTAAGTAACTTGCCGAGGACCACAGTAAGTGGTAAGACATAGATTGAATCCTGTTGTTTGTACCAAAATGTATTCATTGCAGTGAAAGAAAATTAACTAAATTCATTTTTAAATGTTATGATGCATGCCTTAACAAGAATAATTATCTTGCTTTATTTTTGTTAACACATATTTCAACCAAAGGAAAATGTATGTTTAGGCCATGTTTGCATCCTTTTTTATAGTGAGGGAAATTCTGAAGAATCTGGAAGATTCCTTGCCAGATTTCATTTTCTGGAGAGCTGTAGTCATCAAAATGGAGCAACGTGACACAGAACTATACCTCTTTAGAGTGTTGTCCTTTAGAATAACCAAGTAAGATGATAGATGTGGACACACTTTGGAAGATACAGCTGTATGGTATTATTAGGATGTTGCATGAAGTACTAGTTGGGAATAGTACTCTTCTGCCCTAGTGCAGGGAAATGAATGAGTCAGCATCACATTCCAAGCCAGCTTTTTAAATAGTTCACCACAGTCAAAGGATTTGTGCTAAAACTAAAGAAAGGTACCGTGAAGGCACTCCAACCATTTATTTTAGGGCAAGAAAAAAAATGCTGTGTGTAGGGTTATAAAATCCAATCAGATGGTTCTGTAGTTAGGGGGTACAAGTTCTTAGACTCTAAATCCTTTAAAAAGAGTGCTCTTGTGTTACAACTGACCATTTTCTTTTCAAATTATTTGCCGAACTCTTTGTCTCGCTTGGTTCTCTTTTCCCTTGAGACTCAGCACTCATCATTTATACAATTTGTTTTCCAGACTCATTTACAGTCTGTCCTGGAGCAGCTTGAGTTACAGGAAATACAAAAAAATGAGCAGGTGAGAAGTGTGTTTTCAAATCACCCGGGAAACATTTGATACAAAGACTTCCCCACCCCCACCCCCAGGGTCATTTCTGGCCGCTCCTGTCGCAGGAGTAGTAATGGCCAAATCTTCTAAATGAAGGGTAGCAGGTCGGAACAAGGTTTTTGTGAAAATTCACTCACTCAACAGATATCGAATGTCTATTAAGTGAAAAGCACAAGATGTACAGACAGCGTTGAATAAGACAGAGCGCTTGTCCTCATGGAGCTAACTGTCTAGCACAGAAGACTGGCAGTGAACAAATTAACAGACAGATCTAAACGTGCAAATCGTGAAGAAGTGCTGTGAAGGAGAAAAAAAAAATCCGTGGTTCTATTTGAGTAAAAAGAGTTGTGCATTAAATTGAATTAAATTAAAATGATCGGCCTTTCTGAGGAAGTGATATTTCAGCTTTGACCTACAGGATAAGTCCAGGTAAAGAGGGAATGGAGAGCCTCTTGGGTGAAGCATATGCCAGGTCCCACACTGGGGAAGAACCTGGCCTCTTGGAGGACCTCTGGAGTATTTAAAGCAAGGAAGAGAGTGACTTAACATGAGGTTGCCGAAGTAGGCAGAGGCCATAGCGTATGGTCCCTTGCAGGCCACGGTGAGGAGGATGGGTTCTCGTGTGAAGTGCGGTGGGAAACCCATGAAGAGTTTTAAGCAGGAGAGTCACGTTTACACTTGATCCTAGCCAAAAGGCCGAGAAGCGATAGGAGGGTCACATTTAATTTAAGCTTTTTAAAGAACACCCTGATTATTATCGGGAGAATGGATTACAGGGGGGAGGACTAGAAGCAGGGAGGCCACTTAGGAGGCTGTGTGGTGGTCTCTCATAAGAGGTGGTGACAACTTGAACTAAGGTGGTGGTGGTGGATTTGGGAAGAATATAATATTTTTTAACTGCAATAAAAAGGTTTCTATGACAGCTTTGTTGAGATATAACACACATACCACACATTTGAACTGTACAGTTCAGTGGCTTTTAGTGTATTCACAGAATCATGCAGCCATCACCACAATCAATTTTAGAACATTTTCATCACCCCAGAAAGAAACCTGTACTCATTAGCAGCCACTCCCCATTTCTTCTGGATTCCTCCCACCTGCCGGACCTAGGCAACCACAAATGTACTTTCTACTCATCTACTGTCCCTATTCTGCTTATTTTATCTAAAGGGAAACACATAATATGTGGTCTTTTGTATCTGGTTCTTTCTCTTAGCGTAATGTTTTCAAATTTAATCCATGTTGTGGCATGTATCAGTAGTTTATTCCATTTTGTGGGTGAATAATATCCTAGTATTCCATGGTGTGTGTGTGTGTGTGTGTGTGTGTGTGTGTGTGTGTGTGTGCATACCATACCACACATACCATGTTTTGTTTATCCATTCATCCATCGATGGACAGTTGGGTGGTGTCCCCTTTTCAGCTATCATGAATAATGCTGCCACAAACATTCATATATGAGAGAATGTATTTTAAAAATAGAATTGATAGGACTTGGGTGAATTAGTGGGTGTTGAAGGAAGTGTTAAGGATGCATGCCAGATTTCTAACTTGAACAACTGTATTATTTAAAGCCACAAGAGAGTGACCAGAGTGCAAAGAGAAGAGGGTAACTTGGGATAAGTGAGGGTCAAGTAGCTGTACAGAAAATGTATGCTGACTTCAGCCCTAGAAAATTGAGGGTAACAGTTTTAAAGGAACCGGAGGTCATATGCTGATGGGCTTCGCATGAGGCTCTGAAGGTAGAGACACCATCCCTCATCCCCATTCCACATGCCAGCAAGGCGAGGGGAATTCTTCCATATATTCCCTTCCCCTCAGCAGATCACTTAACCAAGTACTGCTTATAAACAACCATGTGAACAATTAGTGCCAAATTGCTTTAGCACCCACCAAACGTCTTTGTTTTCATTCACATAAATAGTATTGGGGAAGTGCTATTTTCTTTTTTTTTTTTTTTTATTTTTTTTTAAATATTTTATTTATTTATTTGACAGAGAGAGGCAGCGAGAGAGGGAACACAAACAGGGGGAGTGGGAGAGGGAGAAGCAGGCTTCCCGCCGAGCAGGGAGCCCGATGCGGGGCTCGATCCCAGGACCCTGAGATCATGACCTGAGCCGAAGGCAGTCGCTTAACCAACTGAGCCACCCAGGCGCCCCTGGGAAGTGCTATTTTCAACACAGAAATGTAGCTGTAAACTTTATTCACCCACAGTCCTTTATGTTAGTTCATTTAGTCAGCGTAGATGGATGCCTGCCTTAAGCTAGGTTCTGCAGGGAGGTACAAAATGCTTGCCACCCAGTCTCTGCCTCCATCTGGGGAGAGATCCATGAGAGGGACAGGAATTTAAAGGAATGAGGGCTCACTTTTGTCCATAGAGATTAGGGAAAGACTTCATAGAGAAATGGTGTTTGGCTGGAGCCTTCAAAGGTGGGTGGGGTTTTAAGAAGGATATAGGGAAAGGAGGGCGTTCTCTACAGAAAGCACAGTGGCTCAGAGGGGCAGTGGACAGGCTAGAGTTGAGACTTTTGGCATAGGGCATAATGAGCCATCAAAGCTTTTCTATCCGGGGAGTAACTCAAGAAGACTTCTCTGCCAGCAGTAGGTAGGAGAAATTAAGAGTGGGGAGAGACTAGAGGAAGATCCAAGTGACAGAAGGAATCAGAGCTTAACAATTGATTGGATTTACGGGGCAAAAAGGAGAACAAAGAGGAGTCCAAAGCCTGAGCACCTGGAAAATGGTATGGCACTAACAGAAGACACCAGGAAGGGGATTATTAGGGGGCGTTGTGGGGTGTTGGTGGAGAAGGTGATGAGCTAAATTGGAAGCACGGTGCAATGGAAGCACTTTTGGAAAATGGGAGAGCAGAGGTTGGCTCATGCAGAGAAATGATCATTGAAGCTGTGGGGATAGATGAGTTAGCCAGGGCGACTGTTTAGCAAGAAGTCTGAACCTGGGGGTGGTGAGAGAAAGAGCCCACAAAGGGGAAAGAACTGGAACAGTCAGTGGTTGTAATCATGTCAGCATTTGAGTGTAAAGAGCCTCCAAATTACCGTAGGGAGCAATTCTAGTAATTCGGTAGGTGATGTGCAGCATAGAATCATTTTATAATGTTCCGTTCCTTTCATTTCACAGAATGAAAATCTACACTTGGTATGGAGTGACCTAAATTGAGTAACACTCAGAAACAATCTTTGCCCCAAAGATAGTATACCTCTCTTAATGTTATTGGTCACTTTGCCATTTCAAGTAAAAAAAAAAAAAAAAATAAATAAATAAATCCTATGCCACGAAAGGTTCAGGACTTCTGACTTAGAAAGACCCCAAACAGCTAGAACATCATCAGGCTCCTGACTGGTCGGGTCTCTGGCTCAGTTTCTCAGTGTCTCATAACATGGCAAGAAGCAGCAGCTAAGACTAGTTTAAGAGTCAGCGTGTTCAGGGAGACAAAAGGCTATCCCAGCTGCTTTATTTTCTGACTCTTTGAATATGGCTACAGTGATCCCCCCCTGTACACTCTTCCCAGAAGCCCAGAGTCTTAACAGCAAGCATATTTCATTTTTAAGCAGATTCAACTTTAAAGCTTCCTTTTATAAGTCTGGCGCAATAAAAACCGCACTCAGCATTGTACATGAATTCACAACCACGTGCTGTGCTTTGGAACATTGCAAGACTAAGATAACCTTATAAATACCAAGTCACAGTAGTTCTTTTTGGTTCCTACAAGTAAATTCTAGATCAAGTAACGGAACTTAAGATTTCAGATGACTTTTTCACGTTTTCCCGCCTCTCCCTACAGCTCGTTTCCCTACGGGAACAACTGAAATATTTTTTGAAGTGAGAGAGCATTCAGCCTGGCCCATGAGCCTGGGATTCACTGTCTAGACCGCTGAAGACTGGATGAATTGTACGTGTTTCTGCCCCTTTTGTTGCCTTATGTCGAGTCATTTGTATTTGTTTATCTGAATCTCTGTTTGCTAGTCAAATTTGGAGTTTAGCAGGTTGCGTAGAAAGGGACAGAATATAAAAAAGTAGTAGACCTAAAAACCCAACTCAGTATGGAACTTTGCTTCTCTTTATCAATTTGAGAATTGCTTATATTGCTTCTGTTCTGTTGGTGCCATCAAATGATTCAGCCACGCTTGCCAAAGCAGATAGTCCCGCTTGAAGGCCACACAGCTGGTTTGCATATGTTTCCAGTTCCCTTCTCCTGTTAATTTTAAATATTTCCTAAGACATGGAATGAATCATTTCTACCAAAGGCTAGGACCTGCCACAGTGAATTGAGTGCCTACCTCGCAGCAGTTAATGCTAGGTTTCGTCCTGTCTCTGTTAAGGTAATAGGAGCTGCTTTCCTGCTCAGGGATGATTTCTTGCTGCTGCTATCTTTGTTCTGTTGCATTTTTAGGATTGTGTCTGGTTATTATTTGCCAGCTAAGAGAATAGTTAGAGCAGAGATGAAATTCTGAGCTGTTATCCTTATTCTGAGCCTCTTCATCCTAACCCCTGCCAGAAAAGGTTAGGAAAAATCAGATGCCTGTGAAGCCTCCCTTAAAAACCCTGGGTGGGTTTGTTTGTTTTCTGCTGTATTGTTAAAGTTTTCTGGTCTGTGTTCTTTAAGCAATAAATGAATTTCTCATTTTAAATGGATTGCTGTCACTTTATGAAACTGCTCCCATGAGGAGTGCACTCCTATCCAAAAGGAAACTGGAGAGACAGGCAATAAACTCTACCATTAGGAAATGACAGAAGATGGTGTCCGTACTGGGGCATCCTTCTAAAGAGCCCTTGGGATAACTCCTAATGAACCAAGCAAATCATCTCCTATCAACCATCTAACACTGGAATTTCGAGAAAGAGTATAGAGAAGCGATAAGAATGGCAGCTCCCGTATTTGCGTCAAAGTACGTTGTAGTGGAAAGAACACAAGGTTGGAGTCCTGGCTCTGCCGTTCACCTTGGGCAAGTCCCTCCATCCCTTAGAGCCTCTGTTATTTTCTCATCTGGAAATCAAGGGTGATAATGCTTATGACCAAGAGGCATCTGGGGGTTTTCTGGAGGTCGTTCAGCTAGACCCAGGTCTGGTCCCAATTGATGGAGTCAGTGCTGCTCTAGGAAATGTACTCCCAAGTTTTCTGTGCCACTTTTAGTGCTCCCGTTCCAAGTTGAAGTTAATAAGCCAGGGGCAATGAAGAGCAGGTCAGTGTGTATGGGCAGGGCCCGCGGAGGAGGATGGAAGACGGAAGGAATGCTGGGGGCAAATGCAGGGAAGAAGTGGGACTAAGGGGGCTAGACATGTTAAGGGCAAATGAAATGAAGTTAAGATTAGGAGAGAAGTTAGAGGACAGCTTGAAAACCAAGACGATATAAAAACGATTTTTTTTTTTCAGGGGCGCCTGGGTGGCTCAGTCGGTTGTGTGTCTGACTCTTGGTTTCCGCTCAGGTCATGGTCTCAGGGTCATGGGATTGAGCCCCACGTCAGGCTCCATGCTGAGCGTGGAGCCTACTTGGGATTCTCTCTCTGCCCCTTTCCCTGTGCTCTCGCGGTCTCTCTCTCTCTCATTCTCGATTTTTTTTTTTTTTTCAGAAACCCAGGCTTTAAAAGATGAGAAGGAGAGTGGGGGAAAGGAATTGAGTGTCAGAGGCAGAAGGTGTGGGGGAAGAAGCAAGGTTTGCAAAGAAGACAGGCCTTCCCAGATGAAGGAAGGCAGGGGACTGGAGCAGAAACAGATAGAAAGCCCCCTGGGGACATGGCTGGAGAGACTGAGGCTAGCGAGGTGACACCTAGAGGTGAGAGAGGTAGAAGCGCCCTAGTTCAGCATCTTGTCCAATACTACAGCCCAAGAGCAGCCAGAACTGTGCTGCCGAGAGGCAGGATGGAAGGGAAGACAGCAGCCAAGGGGCAAGGGCAAATCCACGTGTCGGCAGTGACCTTCCATTCCCTTTGCTGCCGCATCTCACCGTAACCCAGGGTAACTGCTTCACCACTGCCCTCCAGTCCCCCAAGGCTTACTGCCGCCCTGACTGTCCACCTTACCCCCCTCCCACACACACACACGTGATACCTCATGAGGTGTTCTTTTTCTACAGTCCCGTGATTCTGAATTTTGCATGGTACAGACCTGCGCTGGCCAATATGGTACCCACCAGCCACACGCAGGCTTCGAGGCCTTGACATTTGGCTAGCTCGAACTGAGACATGCAGTGAGTGTAAAATACACTCTGGGTTTCTGCAGGGGGACTGCTCCGGGCTCGGGCCCTGCTGACCTTGCACTATTAACACAGGCCACGTAGGCGAGGCTCCACGGCAGGCTGCCCCCGGCCTTGGCAGAATGCCCCGTGATCCTCCCGCCGCAACACGGGAAGATAGGCCGTCTCATGAGAAGTCGCTGCAAGACCATTTCTCATTCACCTCCCTATCTCGAGGGAAGCTTCTGGGAGGCTGTTTCTCATCGGCCTCCCTCATTCGGGTGAGGCACAGAGCTTTTGGCCTGCCACACCACCCGCAAAGGGTGCAGGGTAAAGGCCATAAAACTGCTTAGCGGCAGTGTGGAATTGGCCACTCAGCAATAGGGTGTCCCACCATTCATGTTGCGTGTCCTTGGGCCCCTTCTGTCGCGGCGTCATCCTGTGGGACGAGGAATGCAGGGAGGTGATACCATTGCCGATCTTGCTTTTGCTGTCTATATGAGTAATAAATTGTCGGGATATATGTGGGTTTCTTACTTTGTTTTGTTTTGGTTTTTTCCCAGCTGAATCTGTCAACCTGCTTGGCAATTTCTAGGACTTAGTTAAAAAAAAAAAAAAAGGATTACAAAGTATCTTAATAATTGTTTTATACCGATAACACGTGGAAATGATGTTTCGGATATACTGGGTTAAATGTTAAAATGAATTTCACCTGGGGGCACCTGGGTGGCTCAGTTGGTTAAGCGACTGCCTTCGGCTCAGGTCATGATCCTGGAGTCTCTGGATCGAGTCCCACATCGGGCTCCCTGCTAGGCAGGGAGTGTGCTTCTCCCTCTGACCCTCCCCCCTCTCATGTGCTCTCATTCTCTCTCTCTCAAATAAATAAATAAAACCTTTAAAAAAAATGAATTTCACCTGTTTATTTTTTTTAAAATTTGGCTGCTAGAAAATTTGTGTACATGGCTTACATTATATTTCTATTGGGCAGTGCTTTTATAGATTGGTGAGAAAAAAAACTGGTGGTGGGGAAGAGGGACTCACAGGGTTTTATTTTGCCAGAAAATGGCATTTTAAAAAAACTATGTTCATAGTTTTATTCCCATAGTTACAGGGACATTTTAACACTCCAAATATATGTAAATACCCATAATGAAGGACAGACCTTTAAATTGAATAAATGTAACTCTATGGAAACTCACTGCATTGTCCTGATTTTTCTCATATTGCTTCAGGCTGGTGAAAAATCCCTCAGATTGTTGAGGATGGTATTTAAGTACTGTTGGTGTAGAGAGCTCCACCTAGGAGGGGATAACTGGCTAATTTGTGTGGGACCTTGAGAGGCAACCAATCCAGGTAACAATAGTGGATGGGGCTAGTGCAGGTGGGTTTCTTTTTTCTTTTCTTTTCTTTTATCTTCTTTCCTTCCTTCCTTCCTTCCTTCCTTTCTTCTTTCTCTCTCTCCCTCTTTCTTGTCCGGCAGGTGTTGAACTCATCTGGTAGCCTATGTTTTTTAGTATTCCTGTGGCTTCTTGGCCCACGCTCTCTTCCCACACCCAAATAAGGGAAGGGTGTGGAATATCAGAGTATAACCGGAAGAACCAAAGTAAACAAATACAAATTTATTATTTTCAAAGCAGAGTTCCAGGGAAAGGGGAAAAGCACCACGGTGAGTGGCAAAGTTAACCAGTTTGTTCCCAGCCCCGCCCCTTTGTCCCAAACTTTTCTAGACTTGTGTGCCACCCTTGCCACCTCCCTGTCCCCTGGATCCCTTCCCCAGCTTCCATTGCTTCCATTCCCGAGACCAGTTCTTGCAGCCAGCAAGCAGCAGAGCAGGCTCCACTCTGGCCTCAGTACTGCCCTGGGGACAGCAAGGACATTCAGCAGGTCTCCCCCAAATGCAGCAGCTGTGGGAGGAGATGGAGGCAGGGAGCTGAGCCCTGGCCTTGAGCCTTTCCCTCTCCCGCAGCTGGTGGTGTTAAAAGAGTAAGGAGCTGAAGTATTCCTTTGTTCCCAGGGCAAGATTTCGACAGGGAGGCCTAGAGATAGAGCTGCCCAGCTGAGCAGCTAAGCCGCCACGACCCTAGGGCAGGGCCCCCAGGCTCTCCCCCGGGACTGTTTATCTTAAGGCAGCTTACTTTTCTGGACCAGCTGTCACCCATGTCAAGGGAACTTTAATGAGATTCTTGGCCTGAAACCGTGTCAGAGGCCATGAGCCGGCCACTGAGACTGCGTGCTCAAGGAATGTTCTGGCATGAAGCTGGACATGGATGGAGCCCAGATCCCAAACACACACCTCAGGCAGCATGGGTATTCCTTAAAATTAACCTGGAGGGGAAAACCTCTCCCAGCACAGGCCTCTGCCTGACCTCAGGGTTTCTCATTACTGTGGCCTGCCAGCCCAGTTCCTGGAGCCCAAGAAACTCAACAACAGGTTTCTCTACAGGGACATATTTCCAAAGTTTGGGCCTTGAAGGAAATGGGCACTTGAGAGCCTTGATCTCAGCCTTGCCATCCTGGAGGGAAGGGCACGTGTCCTCCCGGGGAAGGGCCCCCCATCAGGGAACCGTACAGCAGACAGCTTGGTGTTCTGCAGCCAGTCAGCCTTTTCTGACAAGTTCCCAGTCAACATGACTCCACTCTGCCCTCATTCGGAGCAGAGGCCCCCTCGTAACGGCTTTCTTGGCCTCTGTCAGATTCCGTCGAGAATCAGTCGCCTTTCGATTCTACCTATTGCCTGATACTATTTGACAACCACCCCGGCAAACACTCACATTCCTTCGCATGGATGCTGATCTCACGTCAGAGGTTTTCTTTAGGCTGCCTCCCCGGAAACTCCCTTTACCACTCCTCCAGCACAGGGCCATAAATTAATGCAGCATCGCAAAAGATACCTCTAGGAGACAGATGCCTCACAACCTGCAACACATCTCAGTAAATCTCACCCTGATTTGGATTCACGGTGCCCAAGGATCCATTTACCTCACTGTGGGCAGACGGCCCACACATGTTGCAGTGACTGTCACTGGACTCTTGAGTGACATACCTCGGGCACACACACAGGTACACACAGGACCGCACACAAAGTGTCAGCGGCCCCACTAGTGAGAATTCAACTCTTATCCTGCTGCTTCGGTCCACCCACAGCACAAATCCTACATAGCAAGATCTACGTCTTCCCTACCATGCCTAGCCCACTGCGGCTGCCACAGGCCCTCAGCAGCCCAAGATCTCTTGGGTGAGGTGCGGGGGGGCGTATAGAAAGGGTTTTCTAGGACTTCCCTGGTAAAAGATTGTTTCATAACATCTGCCCTCCTAAGGCTTGGGCAGGATATGCCTCAAAGACCCTGAGCTCCCTGACCTTTAGCACATTTCTTCTATCCCATTCCTGCCCACAAAATAGGGCCCTACAAATATGGCCTCCTTCTGCCACCCCCACACCCACCCCCAACCCCCCACCCCCGCCATGGACAGATGCCCATGGTCTGTGTCTGATGCCTGCCTACTACCTGTTCACCATACATCCAGATACCCAGTCCTCCCATCCAGACACCTCATGAACACTGAGGCAGATGTCATGGTTAGGTCTGATACCCCAGACCTGTGGCCTAGTGCTCCCTGGCCATTCGAGAAGGAAGCAATCCTAGGCTTCTGGACCCAAGCTACTGCCCTCCCTCCCCTGCAGCAGAGAAATCTAACTTCCCAGCAGTTCTACCCATGGACGGATGCACTACGTGATTATAACAGAGCACCCCACCTATCTCATACCCTCCTGACCTTGGTGGCAGCCACTGCTTTCTTTAAGACCCTGAGGCAGACTTAGGACCTGGAAGGGGCTGGAGGGTGTTCTCTGTGTCTTAGCCTGGCAAAGGCCAACAAAAGCCCATCTGTTCCTTCTTGTCTGCATGGGATGAGTAGAGCTTGCCTCTGTTCTGTTTTGGCACCTGAACCGTTGTTTAAGGGGAAGCCCAGGAAAAGTTCATCCAAGGCCCAGGTCTCAAGGGAACAAGATTTGGAACGAGTGAAGAAAACAGAGTGACTCTTCCCGTTAGATCCCACTGTGGCCACAGGCTTCTCTTGCTTTGGTCTGGAGGACAGCTCACCCCAAACATGAATGGAGAGACATCCTAGGGGAGCGGCCAGGTTGCATGTCTCTGTCCAGCCGGAGGCTGGGGCTAACAAAGAGCAAGGCAGAACATTAATACTTTAAGAGGTATTAGAATTTAATGTGTGAGTGAGGCCAGGGGAGTACCGCTGTACAGTACCTCTGCAGGACAGATATGTATGTATATAAACTTAGGCAAATTAAATCAGCTGCAGGGCTCTGGGTTATAAAGCTTCTTTTGCAGAAAGCTGCCTAAGTGCGCTCTGACTCTGTTCAAATTCCCCAAGCCCACTCCCCCGCGCCCCACCCCCACCCCCTGCTATCTACTCTGAACGGTTTCTGGATAAAGGGATTATGGTCTAGGCAGCCTAGCAAGAGTTAGTTTACTTGGAGGATCGGGTTCACCTTCCAGAGTTAGAAAGAACAGTTTTATGCAAAGGAAGGCCTTGCTGTTGTCTGGGTGGGAAGTGGCCAGCTTCCTGATTTGTGGCCAGCGGTTCCTGGGAAGGGACCACTATTTAGGGCTGCTGCTTGCATCTGCCTTGTGATTAGCTGGGGACAATCAGCCGCCTCATCTGATTCCGCCTGAAAGAAACAAGGGTCACAGCCTGCAAGAGTGTTGGGCAGTCACACTCCTCCAGGCTAGTGAGTGGCTTCCCCTTCCTCACCCAAGGAGAGCAAGACCCCCTTGCTGAGCAAGCAGCTGCCTCTGCCCCAGGGCTGTGAGGGCAGACCCGGAAGAGTGAAGGGTGGCTTCAGCTGGATTTCCGGAGCAACTTCTGGTGTCTCAGGAGGCTGAGGCCTTCAGGAAGGAGGAGGGTCGGGGTGGGGGGTGGGGTGGGAACTAAGCCCATAAGTATCTCTTTAATGTTTCCAAGTGTATGGTGTAAGTAAGAATCAGAATGAACTTGAGCAAGGGCGGCCAAGGCCTGAGGCAGAAGGAACTGAAGATATTCAAAGGGGAAACAACATCTAGGGAGCATCAGGATGGCTAGAGAGAGACGCCGTCAAACTAAAGTAATAGGACACATGCTGCCCAGACATTTTCAGGGGCACTTTTTTTTGGGGGGGTTGTGTCTTGGGGATGCCCTTCTGCCTCCCTGAGTTGGGCCAGAGAGTAGGGCTAACCCCTGTGGGTTCCTAATGCTGGAACCGTGGGGTCATGCGGCTTCCTTATCTCCATAATGCCATGGAGAAGGGAAAGGGGCCAATGGGCACTGCTTAGTTCTGCAAGGCAGCTTCTCTGCTCCCCATCTGCCCGCACCGCGACAGAAACATACATAAGGGACTGGTCTCAAACTTGAGGATTAAAGGGCACGTTTCTAGAGTTGGGGGAATCATGCCTCTCCCTCTCCCAGCCCTGAAGCATCCACTTCACACATGGGCAGATCCCTGCTGCTGCCCCGAGCCCAGATAACTCTGGCTGAGGAATGTGGGCCCGGGAGGGACCGGAAAGGTTGGGTGAAGGCGTGAAGGAAGACTTGGACCAGAACCGGGAGAGGACTGTGGATTATAGGATGGGGATCTGGCTCCATCAAGAGGCCAACAGGGGGTTGGCAGTCCCATCAGAGCTTTGCACACCGGGGAAGGCGTGGCGGAGCTTCTCCATAATGTCCTCCAAGCACAGGCTGACATCGTGGCTCTTGGACCCCACATCATCTAAGTTGGAAAAGAGAGATTTGGGGAGAGAACTAGGGATTCCCTGCTGAGGCCAAGGGGCTGAGGCGGGAGGCTGCCCGCTGAAGGACGAAACCCCACAGCGTTTGTGTCTTCCCAGCACAACGCCTAGAACATAGGAGGTGCTCAATATACACGTGTAGAATAAGCAAACAAACGCTTCAGTCGATAAGCCAGTATCCCTGACACTAAGCTCAAAGCCACGAGGGGAAACCCATGGTCCAGCCCTAGCAGGACCTTGGGCAGATCTGGGGCAGGATGAAGCCATGGAGGAAGGGGCTGGGAGGGGCCAGGGGGAACTTACCTGCAGCTTCAGTATCTGGAGTGGTCTGTCCCTTCTCCTGGGGGTGACTGCCTTCTGACTGCTGCGGAGAGGAAGCTAGGGACGAGCCTGCAGAACCATTGCCATCTGATTCGGTGGGTGGCTGGCAAGAGGTAAGGCATGACTTAGGTGGCTTTGCTTTTCTGACCTCACTTTAACAGACTCCTGAGCTTAGAAGGGGTTTTAGAGACCTCGTGCCCATCCCTTTGCCCTGGGACTTTAAGAAGTTTTCGGTAGTGCCCCAAACAGTGGCTTCCCCTTTGAAGAAACTTCTTAGAATATTCAGTTACCAGTTAACCTTCCTCCTTCAACATGTGTCAAAGACTCCCAGTTGCACCTAAAGGTCTCTTGCTGTCCATCTCAGCTATAATTAAGCTATTTAGAACCCGGATCTCCCTGAAAATATAGCGTTACACACCTGATCCTCAGTTCATGATATATGTTAAGACCTTTAGGAATTCATCTAGAGGCTATCCCTCAGAGGATCTGGGGAAGAGGCATGGGGTGGTATTATTGGTACATATAGTGATTATACAGTTGACCCTTGAAAAATGTGGGGGTTAGGGGCACTGACCACCCCCGTGCAGTCAAAAATCCACATATAATTTTGACTCCCCCAAAACTTAACTGCTAATAGCCTACCGTTGACCAGAAGCCTTACTGGTAACATAAACACTAAACATTTAGTTTGTATGCATTATATACTACATTTTTACAATAAAGTCAGCAAAAGAAAAGAAAATGTTATTAAGAAAATCATAAGGGGCGCCTGGGTGGCTCAGTCAGTTGAGCGTCTGACTCTTGGTTTTGGCTCAGGTCATGATCTCGAGGTTGTGAAATCAAGCCCCAAGTTGGGCTCCGCACTTAAGGGTCTCTCTCTCTCCCTCTCCTTCTGCCCCTCTCCCTCACTTTCCCTCTAAAAAAAAAAAAGAAAAAGAAAACCATAAGGAAGGGAAAATACATTTACAGTACTGTACAGTAAAAAATCCGCATATAGGGGCACCTGGGTGGCTCAGTCAGTTAAGCATCTACCTTCGGCTCAGGTCATGATCCTGGGGTCCTGGGATCCAGCCCCACATCCCCACATCGGGCTCCCTGCTCAGCGGGGAGTCTGCTTCTCCCTCTGCCTCTGCCCCTCCCCCCCTCATGCATGCTCACGCGATCTCTTTCTCAAATAAATAAACAAAATCTTTTAAAAATCCGCATATAAGTGGACCCACACAGTCCAAACCTGTGTTGTTCAAGGGTCAACTGTAATAGGTAACGTTTACAAAGTATTCCCTACATTCTTGGCATCGTGCTAAATTCTTTAAATACATTATCGCATCTTAGGTTCACAATTCCACGAAGTTGGGATGTTATTATCCCTGTTTTACAGATGAGGGAACTGGGGTAAGTGAGGCCAAGTAACTTGCCTAACACCTGACAGTCATGAATTGGCACAGCCACATTCGAACCCAGGGCTGTCCGACTCCAGAGCTACACCATGCCATATATACAACCCCTCAAGGAGGAAAGGGACAAACAGGAACGAAGAGCTCCCTTCCCGGCAAACATCATTGTCTCCCCCAGCATGTCCAAACCTGCTTCTTTCCAGCAAACATCACGGTAGCGAAATCAATGTTTTGGATGATTCTTTGAGCTTCGTCCTCTCGATACCAGATTCAGATGGGTCGTGGGGAAGTGAGCACTCAGACTTGGCCAAGAGCACACCGGCCCCTTCCCGAGTCCCCTTCCCTAATCGTCGTCAGCCCAGTTCTCTTCAGAAAGTCATCCAACAACAGCCACCGCCAAGGAGCGCTTTCGTTCCTGCCCTTTGCTGCACTCCCCAGCTCCCCACGTCCAGGAGGTGGGGGGGGGCAGTCAGCAGCTCTGGTCCTCCCCCCCCCCCCCCCCCCCCCCCAGGCTCCAGCCTCACCTGCAGGAGCAGCTCCCTTAAGCGCTGCAGCTGAGACTCCAGTTGCTTGTTGTGGTCCTCGAGGATCTGCATGCGTGTCTCCAGGCGGCTCTTGTGCTGCCGAAGGATCCGGGCCTCGGCCAGGAGCTCCTCGTTGCGGTGGTCCTGTGCTACCTCGGCAGAGCCCTCAGCCAGGGTGGGGGCCTCGGCAGCCTCCTCATGCTGCCACTTCAAGCGCTTCAGCTCTCCCTGGAGAATCCTGCCAAGGAGACAGGAGCCAAGACCTATGGCCCTAACAAAGTACTGACTGTCTGGGTCCCAGATGTCCCCTCCTACCTAGTGGTGTGCGGTCCCTTTGCTCTCCCAGCCCCACCCCCACCCCAGCCATGTTCGGGCTCGAATGGCCATATCCATTCTTCTCCAGCACACATGTCATTTACTCTGCCATCCTCGGGCCTCAGAGCAGAGAGAGCTGACATTTCATCTAACAAAGGTCTCAGGGCTTTGATGTGCTGCTTCAGGGATTAATTCTGACCTTAAAATCAGGCAGAAACATAGTCTGCAAATAAATGAGGCATTAGGGCCACAGATTCACCTACTCCATTTTTAGATTTTTAGATTCCAGCGGAAGACAAACAAAAGATCACCCATCTTGCCTCTTCTCTCCACCTACCCTCCTGTTTGGCCCCCTTTGAATACCCCTGTTGAGTCATCAGGAAACAGAATCGCTCTCTCACCAATGCTTCCCCCGGGCCTGCCCACTGCTGATCTAACGCAGTGCTTCTCAAACTATCCGTAGCAGAAAACCAGGGGAGGTGGGGGTTCAATCACTGTGGACCAATAAGTGGTCCAAATGCCTAAGGCCAGCACACAGCTCCCATCACACGTGACTTGCCACACAAGTTCAACAGCACGCAAATGGGTCTATGGCTGATTCCATGAAAAGTCCACTAATTATGTGCCTGGAACACATGGCCATGTCGAATTGCTCTAAAGGTTTCTAGAAGCTGACTTTCTATGTCTGTATTTATCTTGTCTTGAACCAGTTAGCGAACACTTGGCAGACCGGCCCTGTTCTAAGGACTTGCCACTCCAAGTAGTCTGGGGGCCAGCACCATGGGCATCCCCTGGGAGCCGGTTAAAAATGCAGAACTCAGGCCCCACCCCAGACCTGTGAATCAAAATCTGCGTTTTACCCAGCTCCCCAAGTGACTTGTATGCACACTAAGGTTCGAGAAGCACTGGTCTGAGGAATCCTTTGGGTTTTATCGAATGCCCCCAAAGTGGCTTGGACCCTTTGACACAGGCTGAAAAGTACCGAAACCCGTACTTTATGGAGATTAATGTCATCCTCGTAATCTTCACCTTCCCTCTTCCAGTCCTCACATACTCCATGCAATGTCACCCTTCTCTTGTTTTATTACTTTCAGTGAGTGATAAGTGCCTCTTTCCTTTTCCAACACTGAAAGTTCCTCGAGGGCAGAGACATGCATTCTCTCTTCTGTATTCTCTGTGTTTGCACTCTCTCTGCTTGCATCTACTGGGTACTTGAAAATATTTGGGTTGGGTTAAAAGGATTCCAATTATGATTAGAATTGCTAGCATTTATTGAACCCTACGATAAGCCAGGTACTGGCTAACGCATTTATATGCCTGATTTCATTGGAAATTCACAAGTGACCCTAGGAGGTAGATACTATTATCGTCATCCTTATTTTATAAATGAGGAAATGGGGGATCACTGAGTAGAAGTCACATAGCTAGGATGTGGAAGTGTCAAGACTCGAAATTAAACTGTTTGACTCTCCCACCCGCACAGATCTGTGCCATCACCGCACCCACCGGTTCTCATCCTCTAAGTGGGCCAGGATCTTCTCTAGCTCCCCCTTGCTTTCTGTGGCCATGCTGCACGGAGCCTGCTGTCCAAAGGCCGGCTCCCGGTCTGTAATGGGGCTGGAGTGCCGCAGCAGGTACTGGTCCTCATCTCTGCGCGGGTGTGGGGAGAGAAGAGGAGGTGGCCAGGCAGTGAACCAAGAAACATCTCAGGGCAGGAGTTCTCAGCTCCCAGCTCAGGCCCCAGGAGACATAGGCTGGAAGATTCACTTCTAAGTCACATAGAGAGGGAAAGCCTATATATTCAGGTTTAAGAGGGATAAAGGTGTTTAAAGGTGGCAGAGGTCGTGGTTGAGGGTATAGGAGGGAGTGTTTTCGGGATGCTGGGGCTTCTGGGTTCTACCTAAAGCCCCCTGGGAAACAATGAGCAAATCACTTCCCGGTGTGTGCTGTTCCCTGACCTCGTCCTCCTTTGCTTCCTCACCCCCCCTCCCCCCCCGCCAGGGGGCTCACTGCCTGTCTAAGTTCCATCGGGGCCAGCCTCATCCATTGGCCAGTAGCTCCTAAGCCCCCTGAGCTTGTCAGGGACCTCCCTAGGGATAAGGGGCCCCTTCTCTGAGCTATAGCACCAGGGAATCCCTCTGGCCACACTTCAGTCAAGTCCCTGGTGTCTCCCCAGGGTGTGGCACTGGACGGGGCTTTGGCACCTTGAGCGGAGATAATGGCTCATTTCTGCAACTTTAGATGAGGGCATATTCTCCTTCCTTCAGAGTTAGGCATGGAAGGACGGGATCTTGCAAGAGGAAGGGACCTGGGCATACGGCGGCTCAGTCAGTCGATAGAGGGCTTCTATTACTAAACACTGTGCCCAGAAAGCAGCCTTCCTTCCTTGGGGCCTCTGGGACCCTGGCCACCACACGTCCCTCTCCTGGAGGATATATCCTTCCCAAATGGTGGCAGAGGGATCCTAAGGAGAACTCTTTCTGGAAAATACGCAGCTGTGAAAACTTACATGCTGTCATCTGGGGACAGGCTGTCATTAAAGAAGGAACAATTCTGACTTTCCATCTCAGCAAGCCTGAGAAGAAAAAGCAGGAACAGAAGGGAAAGCAGGATGTGGGGGCTTGCTTTCATCTCAAGGACTCTAATCCCACAATAGGATCATTAGCTTTGGGGGGCTGCCCCAACCACCCTGGAGTGTTGGGCCTCGCTGGCTGCCACATACCCCACTGTGCACACCCCCCTGGTCTAGACGCCATTCTCTTTGCCCTGACTGAAGACCCCCTCCCCCTTAGACTCTTTAAAATCTCCCTCCCCCGAACCTGGTGGTACCTGCTGGCAAAATGCTCAATGCGGGAGTGTGTGTCGGCGTGTGGCAACGTCGGGGAAGAAGCCAGCCTAGAAGAAAGCAGCGGACTCAGAGGACCAAGGCATGGGCAGCTGAGCAGTCTGTTTCCTTATCACCACCCTCTCCACCCCTCCCACCCCCCCACTAAACTAGGCAGATGGCCAAGAGTTGATGGGAACAGGATGCAGGGGCTGGATTCTAATCTATTTCTCGGGCCAGCTCCCTAGCCAGGCCCAAGCTGACCCTCCCTGTTGCTAGTCAGGTTGGCCTCGGAATACTCCTCCGCCCCTACACGGTGCATCCCACCCCCAGCCCGCCAGGGCCCGCAGCCCCTCCGCTCAGCACCTGGTACTCACGTCTCACTGTAGTCCGCCTCCAGCACCGACTGCACGGGCAGATAACCTCGCTGAGGGTGTCTGCTGAAGTAATGCTTTGAGCGGAATTTGTTCTTTAAGGTCGTGGCGAAGTCCCTCATGTTCTCACTGGATGTGGTCTAGGGGCAGACAGGGCAGAGGGACCCATCTTAATGGCTTCGGGGTGCTGGGGAAGTGGGGATGCTCCCCCAGAGCAGGGAACATGACCGGTCATCTACTCTTGTTCATGCCCACCACGCTCCACTCCCAGAAAAAGGTCAAGAAGGATGTACTGCCAAACTGTGAACACTGGCTGCCTCTGGGAAGTGGGACTGGAGAGGTGGGGGCGAGGCTGAGGAGAGAGGGGGACTTTCGTTTTGGACTTTATACACCTCTAAGGAATTGGAATTTTTGCAGTAAGCATATATTTGTTATTTTCTAAAGGATCTTTATATAAATCCTAGGGGTGCAGAAGATGAGCAGGAGGTAGAGGATTATCAGTCTACCATCTCAAGCCAGTTTTCTCTGTATGTTTATTTTGAAATGATAATAGAAGAAAAATAAAGGCAAGCCCCCTGTTCCCACTGGGTGACACATCCAGTGAGAACATGAGGGACTTTTTTTTTTTTTTTTTACCTCCAAGAGACTGAGTAATTGATTTGAGCACAAACTTGACTAGCGGGAATGGAAGAAATGACAAAGTAGCCGGTGAAGACTAGGTTGCAGGAATGCTCAAAGTTATAGCCAGGAATCCCCCAAACTGGTGAAACTCTGCCCTTCATAGCTACCTGAGCCCAGGTTGGTCAGCATTCCTGAAATCCACTCACAGAATTTCTCCTCTGTTGTGTTCAGGACCCAAAACTCCAAGCTTAGCTCCCTGAGTGGACTCTACTCCCCAAGCTCTTTTATCCTTTTCTGCCCCACAGATACTCCCAAGTCCCAAGCATATTGCCAGCTCCCCCCAATGTTCTCTCCCACCCCACCTCCCCACCTTTCAACGCGGTTCCCCATAATCCATCTCTCCAAATCGTCATCTCTTCTCCAATGAAAACCAAGTTAATTTGGGGACCCGGGTAAAGAGCATACTCTTTTTTTCTTTTTTTTTTTTTACCTCCAAGAGACTGAGTAATTGATTTGAGCACAAACTTTGGAATTGACTAGGAGGGATGGAAGAAATGACAAAGTAGCCGGTGAAGACCAGGTTGATGGGAGCAATGCAGGAAGCTAGGCAGGAAAAATTAAAGTGAGCAATGGAAGGAAGGCCAGTTGCCTGGAACTGTCTTGCTCTCTCTATTTTTTTTTCCTGAGACTTTGCGCTGCAGGAAAATAGTAAATGCCTTTTAAATGGCCATGAGTGTCCTGGGCTGCTATAGCCAGGAATCCCCCAAACTGGTGAATCACCAGGACTGCTCGGAGAATGCTCCCCAAAGGAGAACGGAATATAGCTAGTCCATGCTCGGCCAAGCAGATCAAGGGCCTAGAAGCTGACTGCTGCCTCCCCAACCTGCTCCGCCCAGAGGCTCCGTACCGGTGTGTAATACTCCATGATGGGGTAGTGAAGTTTGTTGCCTTTGCTGGCCCTGCCTGTCAGGAAGCAGGTCTGGCAGATGTCCACATTAAATTGTTTCAGACTCCGGTACCTTGGGGAGACGAGAGGTGGTAGGACAGAGAATCCAGCGGACCGTAGTGACCTCCCCATTTCCCTAACTTCCAGATATACACACACACGTTAGAAGGGGGCGAGGCATGGAGTCATAATGGGCTCAACCTCCCATACGTAACAGTGGCTGCGTCCTCACTAGATGACTAGCCTTATTCTTTTTTTTTTTTCTTTCTTTCTTTTACATTTTTTAAAAGATTTTATTTATTTATTTGACACAGAGAGAGAGAGAGCACAAGCAGGGGGAGTGGCAGGAAAGGGAGAAGCAGGCTCCCCGCTGAGCAAGGAGCCCATGCGGGGCCCGATCCCAGGACCCCAGGATCATGATCCGAGCCAAAGACAGACGTTTAACCGACTGAGCCACCCAGGCGCCCCGCAAATAGCTTTCTAAACGAAGATGTCTCCGAAGGGTCCTGTCTCACAGGTACCACCATCTACGTTGGAGAAGTTACACTTCCAATACGAAGGCTCTTATTCTACCAGCCTTGGGCAAGTTGGCTAAGTTATTTCCAAAACTTGTTTATAATAATAACTCGGAGTGCCTGGGTGGCTCAGTCAGTTAAGCGTCCGACTCTTGATTTTGACTCAGGTCAGGATCTCGGGGTTGTGAGATTGAGCCCCGAGTCAGGCTCCGCTCTGGGCTCCGCTCAGGCGTCAGCCTGCTTAAAGATTCTCTCCCTCTCCCTCTGCCCCGCCCCAGCCACTGCTCATGTTCTCTCTCTAAAAAAAAAATAATAAATAAGTATAATAATAATTCTATTATTACTGAATATTGACTAGCTCTTCAGAAGCAGGTCCAAAGCCTGGCTGAACTGCCCAGACCTAGTAGTACAGAAAGGTGAAATGCCTAGACTTATGGAAGTCAGAGGAGCCAACATCTAGTCCTGGATCTACATTCACCAACTGTGTGAACTTGGGCAAGTCACATGACACCTGCGTGCCTCATTTGCTTATAAAAAGCAGGGCCTTTGTAAAGAGAGTGCCTTCATGCTTTCAAAAGTTGAAAACTTGAGCATTTTATGATGAAAGCCAAATTCAGGGTAGTGGGAGGAGAAGGGGAATGTAACCAGGGAAACTTTAAATGTATTGCGATCGTGCTTTCTTTCTTCGCCTTGGTGGTGGGTGCACACTTCTGCGGGCTAGAGCTGGCTCAAACCAGCTCATGAGAGCCAGTTGTTAAAATTTCAGGGATTTTTTCCAAGCCAGTTGTTAAACACAACCATTACAAAAAATATATATAAACTCACAATTAAGTAAATGATATTAAAAACAAAGGTAACAATTACTCAGAACTCACCACCTCCTGATTATTTTTCTATTATCTATGCTCTTGAGGTTCAGTCTATTGTATCTGTAATGTGGAAATGCTGTCAATAGTATACAACCAGGGACGATGCCTGGGTGGCCCAGTCGGTTAAGCGTTTGCCTTCAGCTCAGGTCATGATCTCAGGGTCCTGGGATCGAGTCCCACATCAGGCTCCTTGCTCAGCAGAGAGTCTGCTTCTCCCTCTGCCTGCTTCTCCCCTGCTTGTGCTCACTCCCTCTCTCTCTCTCACTCTCTCTCTGACAAATAATAAATAAAATCTTTAAAAAATAGTATCCAACCAATGCATCTCTTCTCAACCTCTTGTGGGTAGCTGGACATCAGCCACGGTGGGAGTATTTACGTCATGGAAATTAGCAAATACTACAAATCAGGTTTGGGTTTCTGTTTGTTTCTCTTGCTTTCTGGGGAGTCCCTTGTGAACCATTTGCCAGCATATCATTTGGTACAGAAGTGTTCTTATATGTCAGGATGCTGGGGCTTCTGGGTTCTACTTAACGTTCCCTGGGACACAATGAACAAACTACTTCCCTCTCTGTGCTGTTTCCCCACCCCCAGCCGACCCCCTTTTCACTTTTCTATACATTCTTGGTAGGTCTGGACTACTTTGTAATATAGACGAAAACAAAAGAAAGTATTTCACCATTGCCGATTTTTTTAAAACGTCGAACATTCTGCAGTGGAAAGGATTAAAACAACATAGAACAGTGTGCTGTAGATGAGCTGTAATTATATAATTACAGAATACATTGTTTCATAATATGTGCTTCTATATGTAACGTGGCCCCTTTATTATTATCAGTCCAGCAGGTGTTGCCTTCCTTACCTGAAGCCCTTGATGGGGCACTGCCTACAGATAGAGCACTTGGTCTGATGCTTCACTTGCTCAGCAATGGTGACCCGATGCAGAACAGCTAGCCACACCATGGACTGGGGCTCCAAGTTGACCCACTCTAGGAACTGTGAAGCTTCAATGACTGGCTTCCCAGTGCTCTAGGGAAACAAGAAACCCAATGACAATGACTGAGGCCCTTGTCCCCAGATTGGCAGCCCGCAGAGGGGCAGGAGAACCAGCAAGACCTGGGCTGGCCTATGGCCTATTCTACAGAGGTGTCCACCTTCTGCTAGTTGAGCTGGCATCGCTCCCCGCCCCCGCAGGACTCTGGCCTTAAAAGCCCAGAGAACCTTCTGCTTTGTTATTCCATCTGAGCAAACTCCCTTACATCTGAGTAGTTCAGATCGGAAACCTCGCTCTTAGTTCTCCCTCCCTTCCTCCCACCCTCCCTCTCATCATCCCTCCCCAGTTCCATACTCACAAAACGGAAGCAACTACGGACACTGGGCTCCACATTGCTGCCCCCAAAGGCTGCCACTTCCCCCAGCTGACGGGGCACCTGAATGGCCTCATGAAGCAGGACGCCGAGGTGGCGCTGGTCACACTGGCTGCCTGAGTTGGCTACTTGGCTGAAGAGGTCTGTGGGCCACACCATAAGTCATGGCCCACCCCGAAGCAGGAATGGCCAGAGAATGGTGTAAGGAGAAGGAGCAGAAAAGGAAGACAGGGAAAGAGCACATCGACTTAGCTAATAACTTTCAAAACTGGAATACTTAAAGGTCCATCCCTGACCTTCTAGAAGCCCATGAGTTCTAAAAAGAGCATTCTCTGAGTTCAGAGAGAAAAAGACACAAAGAGAGAGAGGGAGAGAGAGGGCACATCAGAAACAGAGGGAGAGAGAGAGAGATGTAGACAGAGAGCAGGTTGCATGTGAGACCAATGCCAGACACAGATATGACACTGTTGGGAAAACAGACTCAAGTAGCAAGATGAAGGGGCGTGGGGTTTAGGGGTGCCTGAACATGAGTCCCCTCCTGCTCATGTAGCTCACGGAGCCTGACACTGCAGTAAGCTCTCAACTCTCCACTCAAATGGAAAGAAACACTGGCACGGATAATCCGCAGACAGGAGATGATCATCTAAGAATTACCTCTAAGTGATTGTGGAATAGACCATGGTACTTATATTTGAATCGGGGCTCTATCTGCCCTGTGCGAACTACCCCCATCCTACCCCAACCTTAGAAAAGCTCCTTCAAAGGTTCTTGTCTGTCTCATACATCGCCTATGGCTTAGAAAATACTCAGAAGTAGAAGGCAGACGGCCTGAGTTTTAGTTCTGGATCCATGACTGACTAGCTTGGAGGACCTTGGGTAAGTGAGGAACCTCTCTCTGCTGCAGTTCCCTTACTTGTAAACTTAGGAGAAATAATCACTGCCCAGTCCTTTTCAAAGGGATGTTGGGAGAAATCAATAATATCGTTGCTATGACCTTGCTTTGTTCTGTCTCCTTCCCTGCAAAGCTTTCCCAGATCCGTCATCCCTCTTCTATGATCTGATATAGCACATACCCTTTGCCATTCAGATTATTCTAATTAGCACTTTCAAAAATGCTTTCTGTGGACTTCCATCACCACCTCTGGACCGTCAACAACTTGAGCAGGGACCGTGTCTACTTGCACCTTGTACTCACCGCACTTAGCACAGAAAAGCACAAAATGCTGTAGAGAAGATGGAGGATGGAGGGAAAAGCAAAGGTACTAGAAACCAGAGAGGTTAAAAACTACAGGCGTACCTACTATTCACCTCCCAATAATAATCCCGATGGGGATTAGTGTGCGCCCCCTGCCCGCCCCATGCAATCACATGGGAAGTCTCCAGTAGAATGTGTGACATGGCTTGAGCTTCAGACTGGGAGAGGGCTAAGCCCGATAGGCCACAGGGGAAGGGCACTAGGAAGTCGGACCCTTGGATACCCCAGGATGCCAACTCAGAACTTGGTCAACTAATTACATTAGATCAGAAGAAGCCAACCCCCTTGGAGTGACACTGGAAATAGTAACAGGCCTTAGACCCATCTTAGCCTTTGGCTGTTGTGCGTTCTTTGCATAGCCTGGACCACCATTATAATGTAGCCCGAGTTGTACTCTGCTGACTAGTCATAAGACCTACCTTCTGCTTATTTTCACCCTTCCTCCTCCCACTACACCTCTCCCTTCACCCAACTCCACTCCAGACTTTGGAGCTGTACTCACACTGCAATTTTTCCTTCACTTCTGTGCCGCACAGGCATGCAATGCCGGTCTTAAAGGACAATGCCCGCATCTTCCCACTGCGACCACTAGGTTTAAGAGAAGAGACTGAGAACATGACTATACGGAACGAGTTAACATCTTGGCATTAATTCCCCTCACAGAGTTGATCCCAGCAGGGCTCTGTGCCAACCATGCCCCAAGCTGAGCTAAGTCTGAGTCCACTGTGGGAGCAAGCCCTTCTCACCATGCCCACTTCCGATGTCCCATTGGATTTCATCCTGGAGGCTTCCAGGGGTACAAGCCCTCACCTATCAAAAACATTGAGGAGCCAGTTGAGGCTCATGTCCACACAGAGTGGCACGTTGACCAGGATGCCTCTTTCTTCCTCCAGCCGTTCATATAAGGCCGTCAGGCAGTGAATGACCTCTACCACATCCATCACATGCTCACTGGCCTGCAGATCATGCTCATTGAAGATCTCCAGGGCTGTGGTTAAAGTTACCAGGTCCACTGGGAAGGAAAAGAGACAGGGGGAAAGGATAGCCAAAAGTAGAACTCCCAAGACTAGTCAAGGAGTTAACACACCACCATCACCAAATTTGACTCCATCTCCAGACCCACCATTTGTAAGTAGGATACAAGATTGCCCTTCACCAAGACCCTTATCCCAAAGAGGGGGATGGCAGCGAAAGGCCCCCTAAATTAACCTAAAATGTGTATATACCCCTACGTTCTTTGACATCAGTTTCAAGAAGATGGTAGGAGGTGAGTAAATTCACCTTCTTTGTTGTATGAACTCCTAAGGGGTCAAGTCCCATTTCCAGGCGCCTTCCATTGTCCCCAAACCCCAGACTTGTTTCCAAAATAACCATAATCCTCCTCCTCCTTGTCCCTTCCCTGCCCAACATGGAGAGTCAAGCAACTATTTTGTGGCCAGAAGTATCCCAGTCCAAGGTTTGGAGCCATCAGGGGCGCCTGGAAAGAGCAGGTACCCACAGCCAGCATCTCCCAGCCTTTGGAGAATTCCCGCCAAGCCAATCAACACCCCGGGCCTGAGGTGGGATAAAAATGGAGAACAGGAAACAGATGAGGAAGAGTGGGAGTGGGGGTGAAGGCCACGGAGAGATGTGAGGGGAAACTTACAACGCAGTGCCTTCTGGACTCTGCGTAGCTTCATGGCAGTGCGGTAAGCTGAGAACTTAATGTTGTTCAGATCAGCTGCAAAGAATGGAAAGAGCCACACTCAGATCGGGGAAATGCACATTAAAACCACCACAAGATACCGTATCACACCCACCAGCTTGGCAAGAGATTAAAGTCTGACAATAGCAGGTGTCAGAAAAGACGTGGACAAATGAGGAGGGCTGGTGGAAGCATGAACTGATACAATCACCTCAGAAAACAACTTGGCATTACCTCGTAAAATTGAACAGTCACGTATCCTGCAACCTGCTGGCTGTGTATCCCTACAGCAGTGATTTTCAAACATTTATTGACTAAGACGCATGGTAAGAAATTCATTTGGCATCACGGTCCAATATGGACACCCATGTGTGCATGTATAAATAACTGAACGAAACATTTCAGGAAACAGTGCCTTGCTAGATTTGGTAAAGTAAAAACATAACAAATTCCGAGCAAATAGGACTCTTGCTAAGGATCTGTTGCACTTTCAAATTTCCTAGTCTATTCATGATGCACTGAAATGATGTTAGACCTGTAGACTGAAAGACATGCACAGAACGTGTCTTCAAGAGCTCTTTAACAGCACTGTCCTTTATGAGTTCCTAATGATAAACAACCCAAAAGTCCATCAACAGTAGACTGGATGAAGAAACTGTGGTATATATAATGGAACACTCTATGGCAGGGAGAATGAATGAACAATATTTACACACATCAACATGGACAATATTTGCAACCTAATGATGACTCTCTCTTAGTAGCCAACACTAAGGCACATGAAAGTCACACTCATCATAGCCTGGACAGTGTCTTTAAAAGCAGAGCTGGTTCACATCTCTAAGCTTAAGTCCCTAATGTGATAGTAAATGGTCCAGGAGGAATGTAGAGCCTCCAGTTGAGGGTGGGGGTGCAGAGGGGAAAGGAAGGAAGGCTGCTGGAGAAACGAGAAGGCACTCACTTCTGCCCCCCACCTGCTTGTTGAATGGAATTCCCTTCTGTTCTTATAGGAAAAAGACAGCTGTATAGATCTCCACCCTATACAGGAATCCCGAATTCTTACCCAGGGTTTGGTATAATTCCGTCATCTTGGGATGGTCCCAGCAAGTGGTCTGAGCCTGGTGGCTACAAACAGAAGCATCAATAATACCAGGGTCCATGCCACCCCCCCCAAGCCCCCTACACATGTGTGCATCACTCAGTGATAGGTTGGATGCAAGGAGCTTCAGGATCCCAGGGTGAACCATGAAGATCCCAAAGCACAAGTGTTCACCTTTACCCAGGTAGAATCTTGAGCTCTTGAGATGAGTAGGAGGAAAAACTGGACTGGATGGAGGAATCCCAACAGATAAGGAGGGACAGGGAGAAAAAAAGACAGGCAAGGGAGGGGGGTTGGGCAGGTGAATGACCCGCTTCTAATTCAGATGGTCACTCACTTGATGTAGTAGGGAACTTTATTGGGTGAAATTGCTCTTTCCCAGGGAACCTGCACAGAGGCTGGTAAAAGAGAAGAGAGAGAAAGAAGTTGGCCACTTATGCTCTTCAGACCCCCAGGGACTCCCCTGCTCTATCCTCCTGAGCAGGCGGTCAAGCCCAAAAGGGGATTCCTGACTCGCCCTGCCAGCTCTTAACAGCCCCTGAAGGTGGGACAAAAACTGCACTTCTCTCCCTGATGTTAGGGCAAGGGAAGAAGAAATTGTCACTGATACCCTCATGTTTCAGCCACCCTGACAAACTCTTCCTTGAGCAGTCTGCCATTTCTACCCATTCGGCTGTTGTGGATACGAAGGGGACCCCCAAACCCCTTCCCCCACAAGGTCAAGCTTCTCGGTCCTGTGGGGCAATGGGGAATGGTATTGCCCATTTCTCTCTGGCGAGGAATTCTGGAAAAGGATGCCCTTCTCTGCTCCATGTCTTTATCTTCCAGATGTTTGAGGAGAGGCTTCGTGACTTGGCCAACCTCACCGCAGTTTCCCTGGGTATAAGAGCCCACGGGAGGTACAGCTACATGCCAGCGATCATAAGAGCAAGAGTTCTACCCGCCATTAATGTTTATTGAGTTCCTACTATGAGCCAGAGACTCTGCTAAGTGCTTTGTGGACATAGCTGATTTTCATATCCGGACATTCTCACCATCTCCACTGCCGCCACCCCGACTTGGGTCACCATAATCCCTCACCTGGATGATTACAATATGTTCCCTAACAGGTCTTCCTGCTCCCGCTCTTGCCCCCCAACACTCTGACTCTGTCAGATCATGTCATCTTTCTGCCCAAACCCTGCAAAGGCTCTCCATTCCATTTAGAGTTAAATCCCAAGGTCTGACCATGCCCTACAAGGGTCCTCGGTGCTCTGGTCTCCTGCTACCCTTCTGATCTCCCATTTTCTCCTCTCCTTCTTACTTGTACACCAGCCTCCTTCTTGTTCCTCAGGCATGCCCCTGCCTTAAGGTCCTAGAAGCTGCTGTTCCCTCTGCCTGGTGTGCTCTGACCTCAGCTATCCACGGGGCTCATGGCTTCGTCTCCTTGAGGGTGCTACTCAATTGCCCTGCTCTCAGTGAGGTCTTTCCTGACCATCCTATTGAAAATTGCAATGCCTCCCTCATCGAGTCCAGCACTGCCTTTTCATGCTTTCCCTGCTTTACCTTCTACCACAGCACTGGTCACCAGTTTACCTTATATATATTGTACTTGTTTGTTTACGTTCTGGCTTCCCCTACTAGTGGATAAGCTCAGCAAGTCTAAAGACTTTTGTCTGTTTCGTTCACTGAGGCGGCTTCAGTGCCTGAAACACTACTGGGCCCACATCAGGTCCTCAATCAATGTTGAAAAAATGAAGCTATTTGACTCCCGTAACCCTGTGAGTTAGGTAATATTTTCTCCTCTTTTTACATGTGGGGAAGATTGATGGCCAGAAAGGTTAAGCTATTTTTTTCAAGCTTGCCCAGCTATGAAGTCAAGGAGCAGTGACTCAGACCCTGGCCTCTCCGACGTGACAGCCTGTCCTTTCAACCGCTAAACTATGCTGCTTTATCCTTACTGCTTCTTGGATGCCATGATATCCTGGGCTCCCACCAGGTCCCCAAGGGACGAGAGTAGACTCTCTTGGAAGGTATCTGAGGTTCTGCTAAGTGAAGTCTAGTTTGTCTCACGTACAGGACAGGAAGTGCTGTGACCCAGGCCCGAAGTCCCGGTGGGCATCCTGGAGCTGCTTAAGCCTCTCACCAACTGACACCTGCGGAAAGAGGCAGAAAGTCAGTGAATTCATTCCAGATATTTAGTGTGGGATTTCCAGGCACCTCTGGAAATCTTTGTGAAGTCCTTTACAGGCTAGCTCCTCCCACAGCTGCCCAACTCCTAGCCCTTCCACATCACTCCCAAGGGTCAGAGAAAAGCATCCTTAATTCCAGGCCATAGTCACTCTTCATCTGCCCCTGTCCACCCTGAATGCCTACATTTAGACAGGTCCCTCTCAGATCTTCATTTTTCAATTACTCCCTGCAGCCTAGAGGTTGAGAAGACTGTTCCCTGGCCTGAAATTCTCTACTATTCTTTTCCCATGTAGGTCCCACTTTAATGCCCCTTCACTTTCTTTTGGCCTGAAGATTTCCCCCAAGCCTAGTTATATCAAAGCTCTTCCCTATGGCTCACTCCAGGCTTCTCTTCTACCTGTAGCTGTTTCCACCGGACATTGATCTGCTCCAGGGCTCGGGAATTCTCCATTGACAAGTGTACATCAGAAATGGCGAGTTGGTGGGCCAGATCATTCACCAATTTCACTCCATCTTTCATGGGGGAGAATTCTTCTTTGAACAGCTACAGAACCAGAACCCAAGTCCCACAGCAAACAGAGAGTGGGAAAGAGGAACCATTAGTCATTCACCTCAACTCCTCCCTCTTCACGACCAACAGCATGACACAGGTGCTTGCTATTAAGCCATTTGGATTCAGGTGTGGGGGGCCACTGTCCTTATTCTCTTCCTTTCCCATTCTCAGAAAACGCCAGGGGAAGAGAAGACAGTGGGAGGACAGAGGAGACTCCAGCTAAACCAGCTGCCAAAGCCAGCACATAAACTGGAAAAGGCTCAGTTGCAGTCTGGGCCAACAGTGAAGCTTCAGTAGCAGGGACTGGGAGGAGTGTCAGGTCTCAGGGTGGGCCATAGCCAGGTTAGGTGCCTGCATACCTTAATAGCCTGGATGTGCTCAGGGAGTGAATCAATGAAGAGATCCCCAATGGGCTCCCATGTGGCTCGGACTCCCTCAGCCTGGGTCAGAGTATTGCTTAATTCCTCCATTGCCCCTTGGATCTCCAACAGCTGCTCCAGAGTGCGCTCAATATGGCGGTGCTGGTCCACACAGCGGGCTGTCAGCTTCTCCCATAGTTCACTGGCCACTGTTGCCTGCTTCCACACAAAGCGGCTAAGGTTCTGGATCCGCTGTCTGGGAGAGGTATCTGTAAGAGCAAGCAGGAAGCCAGGTCAGGCCAACCTGGCAGGGGCAGCCCAGGGAAAGACAGGGACAAAGAGAGACCTTTGTAAAATGTGTGTGTGTGTGTGTGTGTGTGTGTGTGTGTGTGTGTGTTTAGCACTATGTGATTTATCACACGTGTAGGTTCATGGATCCCCCACCACAGTCAAGACGCCATATTGTTACTTTTGCCCTACTATGAGGATTTCCTCATATTCTCAAAAAATGGGCAAGGTAAAATATTTTAAGAGGTGCCGTGAGGTAAATCATCCAGAGTCCTATTCACATGACTCTAGAGCACTATTTTGCATTAGTGTCTGCTGCCCACTTCCATCCAAAGGAAGGAGGCATTTTATGCCCAGGAGAGGTTAGCATAACTTGCCTAGCTTTTCCACCGAGGCACCTAAATTGGGGGTTTCTTCTTCCTCCCCCAGATTTCCCCTCAGGAGTAGATTCAGACCCCCAAAACTCCAGGCTGGTCTTATCTGAGGCCCACTGGGCAGTAAATTGACTACTGGCCTCCTACTGAGGGGCTGAAAGTAAACTGAGCAAGTCAACAGCTTTACCAAAGGGCTCAATTAACAAAGGGTCCTTCCAGGCTATTCATAGCCAGTCTTGAAAGGCAAAGACTTCCTGGAGGAGAGGACCTGCTGAGCTACCACAGACCGAATCACCATGAATCCCCCGATGCTACCTTATTTGAACCTAAACCTAGAGTGGCCTACTTCTACTGAGAAAAGGGGCCAGAAGTCACCAGGGTCAGTAGCAAAGACCCATGATAAATTTTTCTCCTAGCTTTTTAGATTTTATTTTATTTATTTATTTTTTTTAAAGATTTTATTTATTTATTTGACAGAGAGAGACAGCGAGAACAGGAACACAAGCAGGGGGAGTGGGAGAGGGAGAAGCAGGCCCCCCGGTGAGCAGGAAGCCCGATGCGGGGCTCGATCCCAGGACCCTGGGATCACGACCTGAGCCGAAGGCAGACGCTTAACGACTGAGCCACCCAGGCGCCCCAGCTTTTTAGATTTTAGAAAGATTTTTTTTTTTTTTTTATTGATCAGAGCATCACTGCATGTCTCTCTATGTTGGAATGAAGCAGTACGTTTTTAAAGGACATACTACTACTACTTTTATTCACTGAGTCAGCTCAATGTGTTCGAGCCTTTTGTGTTTTTTCCTTTTTATGTCTCATTAGAAGGCCACACATGATGCCCCACAGAGCCACATACAGCTTTGGGCCACACGTTGGTCTCCCCTACTCCAGGTTCTGTTCTCTTTGCTTTTGCCTGCAATGTGAATCTTGCTTCTTCCCAACTTTGGACCCCTAAGAGAAAATTAGCCTCCTAGAGAACAGCTGAGAAAATGAGTTTGGGGAAGGCAGGAAGGTGTTTAGCAGTTCATAGCTAAGAAGAAAGCAAAAGAGAGGAAGACCACCCACCTTTGCTCTCAGAACGAGGTTCCTCTAATTCCTCAAATGGGTGCTGGGACAGGAAGGCCTGAGCTGACTCCAGCACAGAGTAGATATAGGGGCCCCGAGACTTGACATCTTCCATAAAGGCCTATGAAGTTTAGCAACATGGTCAGCAGGGAAGTAAAATCTTTCAATTGCTTTAAATTCCACTCTGCAATTGACAACCTTTCTTCTCTTCGGTGCAACTTGATCCTTAAGCATTATCATGTATCTTCGGGCTACCCAGACAGAAAGGGGTGCAGTCCTCCCTATAGCCAGAAGAATGACTCTGACACTGGGACGTCTATTTAGTATGAAATGGGTCTGTTTATGCCACAAGATAGAGAGAAATGCGGACATTTGGGGTGGGAATCTTGGTTCTCTGGAAGACCCAGAAAGTCCCCTGTAAGGGGCTTAGAGAAATCAAAACCAGATAAGCAGGATTTATATTATAATTTTTTTAAAGATTTTATTTATTTGTTTGACAGAGAGAGAGAGCACAAGCAGAGGGAGAGGCAGAGGGAGAGAGAGAAGCAGACTCCCCATTGAGCAGGGAGCCCGACATGGGGCTCAATCCCAGGACCCCAGGATCATGACCTGAGCTGAAGGCAGATACTTAACCGACTGAGCCACCCAGGCACCCCTATATTATAATTTTAATTAAATTTTTTGTTGAAATATAGAGAAGAGTACACAAATCAAAAGCGTACAGCTTGGGGAATTTCCATAAACTGATTCCATATCTGTAATCAGTACTGAGATCAAGAAACAGAACTCTACCAGCATCCCAGAAGGCACACTCAATGACCCCTTCTGGCCACTATCTCATCCTTCCCCTTTAGGTAACCACTGTCCTGACTTGTAATACCACTGATTAGTTTGGTCCTTTTTGAAATTCATATAAATGGTATTATACATTACAGTACTCTTTTTGTATCTGGTTTTTTTTCACTAAACATACTTTTGTTTGTTTGTTTTTTTAAAGATTTTATTTATTTATTTGACAGAGAGAGACACAGCGAGAGAGGGAACACAAGCAAGGGGAGTGGGAAAGGGAGAAGCAGGCTTCCCGCCGAGCAGGGAGCCCGATGCGGGGCTCGATCCCAGGACCCCGGGATCATGACCTGAGCCGAAGGCAGACGCTTAACGACTGAGCCACCCAGGCGCCCCTAAACATACTGTTTTTAAGAGTCATCTATGCTGTGGCATGGAGTTATAGTTTATTTTCTTGCTGTACTGTATTCTGTTCTGTATCCACCTTTTAAATTGAGATATAATCGAATATACAATTGTATAAATTTAAGGTATACAACATATTGATTTGATACATTTCTATTGCAATATGGTTGCCATTGTCCCCTTAGCTACACCTCTGTTGTATCACGTAAGTATTTCTTCTAGTGCATTCTGTATTCATTCTTAAGAAATATCTGTTGCTAGTTTCTGATTATAAGAGGTAATATATGTCACAGAAATCCTAGAAATTTCAGAAAAGTATGAAGAAGAAAATTAAAAAGAACTCTAATTTCATCACCTAGCATTAACCATTGTGAACTTTTTGATATAGTTCTTTCTTATGTTTTTGTATATGTGTATATGTGCACACACATCTATGTAGATTTTTGTACAATTGAGATCCACCTGGATATAGCTCTGTATCCTATGTTTATGTTTTTTTCACTTAACATTATAGTATGTTCATTTTCCCACGTTCCCACTGAAAATCAGGGCAGGATTTTAAAGGGAGGCCAATTTCTGATGAAACGGCTAAGGAGAAAAGGTTTGACTTACTCTGGTGGATTTTTATCCAAAAACCAGTAAAACTGGATCCAGCCTTCTGTTACTTCAGGTGTCTAAGCAGAGGCTAGGTGCCCATCTGTCAGAATCCGGCAAAAAAGATCCCTTCCCAGCTGAGAGGCTACACACGGCAGCCTCCGTAACTCAAACCTACCGCATGTGTCTCCTTCTCCTGTTGCACCAGGGCCACGTCCCCTTGCAAGGGCAGCTGAGCTGACAATTCTTCATCTTTTTGGCTGAGCCAGTCAATAATCTCTTGGAGAGGGAGCTGAAGCTTTCCACTGTGGTCTGAGAAGGCCTCTAGGCGAGCACTGCACACAAGGCGTAAGACCAGTGATTTTCAATCTTCTTTTTTTTTTTTAAGTGGCAAAACATCTTTTCCCCCAAATACTTACGTGTTACTTTAATGCATAAAACAAATTAAAGAGGAGCTGCTCTGGTTGAAGTGGGAGGAGGCCCAGAGCCCTCCCTCCTCCTCACCCACAGAGGTTCAAGGCACCTTCACATGGAGTGCAGTACTAAAAACCAATGGGTAGGTCCATGAGTGGGAAGCGTCAGCGTGGACGTCAGTTAATTCAGTTGCATGCCCAGCATCAGGCTGGGAAGGGGAGGAAACTGAGCAAGGGCATTAGGGGAGATAGCTGTCTGGTTGCCGTCTTGCCTTGGAGGAACTCAAATCATGCCAAATTACTCATCAACAGAGGCTTCTCAGAGCCTGCCCTCTGAGCAGAAAAGGATACAGTAAGTAGAAAGGCTAAGTCAGGTGACTGAATGCGGGCACTCACATGTGTGAGGACACACACAAATATACGCAGCCCAAGGGTCCCAAAAGATGACAGCACCATAGGCTAGAGATTTGACATATGGAAGGAGAAAAATGCGCACACTATAGTCATCTCAGTATGCCTCCCTCCACAAATGAAACGTGAGCTGAGGACCAAGCGGTAGGAAGCTGGAGGCCAGCCTAGGTACAGCCATCAAGCCCATTCCCCATAGCTGACAATAATAACTATTCATTGCCTCCCTACTACCTGGGCTAAGCCCTTACCTAAATGATTGCTTCCACTAATTCTCAGAGCAGCAACCTTATGAAGTAGGGAGGTTAAGTAATTGGCCCAAGGTCACACAGTTAAATAACCGGTAGAGCTATGATTTGAACTCCGGTTTATTTACTCCAGAGCCTGCATTCTTTCAACTTCTCTATGCCACCTCATTCCAGCCAAAGCCTACCAACAGGCAGGAGTTTGGGCTTTGATAATAGGGAGTGGAGAGGAAAAGTGTGAGGGGTAGGTTATATAGAAGGGTAGGGAGAAGAGGGACAACTGATATAGGAATCGCTTTCATGCTCTTACTGATTTGCCCTCAGTTTGGGGAGGAATAGGTGGGCTGATAACCAATGGATGGGAGTAGAAGGCATAAAAGGACAGGAAAGAGAGCAGATAAGATCTACTGAGATGGAGGGCAATTACGAGAGGAAGAGGAGGAGGGAGTAGTCATATCCTTCATTTATACATCAGTGCTTTTAAGTTCAGAAAGCATTTTCCTATCTTATAAGAATCCTCACAACAGCACTGTGAGGTAGTTAGGACAGTTCCTTCACTTGTTTTTTTTTTCTTAAAAAAAAGAAAGAAAACAAAAGTGAAATTCAGATAGCTCAAACCATGTATCCAAGGTGACACAACTACTTAAAATCAAGCTACTTAAAATCCAAGGCTCAAATCTAAATCTCCTGACTTCCGACCCAGGGTCCTTTCCAAAGTCCAGAGAAGGAAAGGGAGAAGTGGATGATGAGGCTGACGAGAGGGTGACACACAGGCTGAGAGGAGAATGACAAGTTGCAGCAGCAAAAGGAGCCCAACACTGTCCCAGCCAATCGCCTAAGGCTCCTGTTTCTAGGGGCCAGGCCTTACCGGAGGTTGTGAGACTTCTTTTTGATTTCATTCCAACACAGATTCATGGCTGGTGGTTCTAGGGGTCCAGCGGCACCAACAGACCCGTTGAAGAGCTTTGGGCTTAGGCAGGAACCCCCAGCACCATCCTGAGGAGGCGCAGGGGCGGTAGCAGCAGCTCTAACCTGGACAGAAACACAGACATCCTGCGATCCCCGGAGTGTGTCACACCCTGGTCTGCACCAAGCCAAGGATGGGACAAATGTGAACAGGGGGAGAGAAAGGCTTGTCCCAGGGTGTGTTGGGGGGGGCGGGGTGAGATAAAGGAAGACTCTGTGGCTCTGTTCATTGCAAGGTCCTCTCTTGGCCCAGGTCAGTGACTTTGAACTGCTCACTATTATCATTATTACTCTTATTACTGTGAGTTCTGCCAAGACTACTTACTGCCCGGATGGGATTCTGGAAGTACTTGCTTTAGATAAGAGCTGCTCAGAATAGCCCAAACACTGGCAACCACAGCATTCAAGGTAAGCCGTAGGGTCATGCTTCAGTGTCCCCCAGTTTACCCAACCTGCTAGAAAAGAAAGCTGATGGGCTGCCTCAGAGATTCAGGGAGACAGAGAGCAGACCAGCCAGAGAGAGCTACTGGTAATAGATGTCCGACTTCCCAAATGAATCTAGGCCTTCCTTGGTGTTCCCTCTCCCTCTTCCCCACCTGCATTTTCCACCAGTCAGGAAGCCTAGAAATGGTCCTAAAGAGCACTGTTCATCTTCCATGGGTGGAGAAAGAGCTAAAGCCACATTTTTGATCCTGATCTCCAAAGGACCCTGAACGGAGTCAGCAGCTAAAAGGACCAGCCATAGAGTCTGCCAAAGGCTCGCCTTGTGCCCTTAAGCTCAGAGCCTATCACTTGCTCGCCCTGCAGGGTATCATAAGGTTTAGGGGAATGAGGGTAGTGCCAAATAGCCCTTAAGTAGCTAGCTACCTCTAGCACAGTGCCAGGACTGCCCAGCCAGGGGCAGAGGGGGATAGAGGGAAGGAAAGTATGGGGGAGGAAATCTCAGCCTGTGCCACTCAATCCCAGCCTGGGGAAACTCACCTGCCCATCCGCCTATCTACCTGCTTGCCTTTTGCAGAGAGAACATGGTTCTGGGGGTGGCTGAGACTCTTCTAGTCTCCCTGTCCCCCAAAACCATACTTCCTTCCCACACAAGGCCCTCCAGGCAATCTAGGAAACCAATCATCCCATTAAAACCACAGCTCACAGCCACATACTGAAAGGGAAGTGAGGGAGCAACCCAGCTCAAGGGCAAAGTTCTGAATTCAGTCACCCTGGGTCCCCATGAGCTGACCCTACCTGTGCTGCCTGGGGACTCCATTGCAGGATTCGGCAGCTCCATGATGATCCCTCAGCTCATGTCCAGAATCAGTGTCTGGTGAGCCGCAGGCAGAGTCCCAACAGGCTCTAAGCAGGCTCCCTCAGGGGAGGCCAGCAGAGCTGAGCCAGGTCAGGAGGCGGGAGTTGTCACCCTGTTTGTTTACTGACCCCCCAGGAATCTGGAGGGGGCGGCTCTGTCAGGGCTCAGCCGGTGAATCAGAGCTTTGTCCCTGGGGAATTCCAGCTCGCTCCCAACTGGGCCTGCCACACCGGGGCCAGGAGGACCCTCCCAGGCTGGCAAGGATGGCGGGAGTGGGACTGGGCATTCCATGGTGCTGAGGAGGGGCATGCACAGGGTAGTTTCTCTTGATCTGTTCTCCCTTTCCATGGAAGACACCAAGGACTCACTGCCTCCAGCCCCCCCACCCCGAGATAGAAGAAAAGATCAGCCCACTTGGGTGACAAACCTCTGGTAAGCTATTTCCCCAAAGCCTGGCAGGAGGATGGGCTTGGAAATAAGCCTTGTCTTTAACTAAGTAAGTGTGTGCCCAGAGGCAGTGAGTAGTGGGTGTTGGCGCACCTGGGGACGGAGCCATGGGAAGGCAGGGTCAGGAAGTTGGACAGCAGAAGATTCGTCTAAGCCCACTGTGAAAACAAGGGGGTGCTCTGCCCTGCCTTTGGGAGGAAGAGCTGAGAGGAGGGAGAGTCATTTTCCACCCCCCAGACCTCTCCTTGCACTCTAAGGCTAGGGGGAAATAGATGGGTCTATGGGCATCCCCTTGGACCGCTGCAGGGAAGGGAGAGGGCAGAATGGAACCCAGCAGCTCTGAGGATCCAGTGCCCTGCTGTGCTGCCCTGGGCCACAGGCCTGAAGGGCAGGGCCCCTCCTGGAAGTGACCCCTCTTCTCTTTCTCCAGCAGACTTGCCTGGGGGAAAGGTTAACATTCCCTAGCTAGGCCCCCACCCCTTGGCCCTGAGGGAAAACACTTCGTTTTTACCAAAAAAGGGTTCTGTTCCCATCCTCATTTATCTCCCACAGAGTCTTCTGGGCTTTCCACAGTTCCACATTGTTTCCATGCTGAGGCCCACCTACAGGAATAGTTGGAGCAGCTGCCTGACCCTTTCTGGGGGTCTGGGGTGGAGCCATTCTGGGTGGATGGGGGATGGCAGGGGATGGCAGGCCAAGAGCAGGGAGGGGCTCTAGCTCCGGGTCACAGCTTTGCTTATGCTGGGATAATTGGGCTCAAGCCAGTCTCACAGAGTCCCCTAGACTGGGAATGCCCCAGAGCGCGAAATGGCTCCTTGTGACCCAGCAACAACCAAGTTTTCTTGTTTCTGAGAGGAGCGCCCACAATGAACTGGGCTCCACCCATATTAGGCTGTCATTCCCTTCAGACTTTTTAGTTTCCAAAATCCCCATTTGGCTCCCTTACTATACCCCCATTACCCTGTTCTCCCTTCCTAGTTCCCTCTTATATTCACAAGTCCCCCTAGCAGAGCCAGGCACACAATAGGCAACTGATGAATAACAACATTTTTCGTTCCCTACCACTGGCCTTCTACTTCTGGCTTTTGTGGTCAAGATGTTTGCTTCTCACCCCAATCCCCAGAGGGCTCTCTTCTGATCTCTTGAAACTTTAAGACAAAGTCGGGGCCATTGGGAAGGAAGAGAAGAAACTGAACAGTGGCAGAGGAGAGGGGTTGGTCTCACTATTCTCAATCACAAAGTGAAGCCCTCAGGTCCCTCTGCCGAGGTGGTGAAGCTTGGAGAGGGGTGGATGATGTGCAGGGCAAGCGTTTTGGAAGGGCCCAGGCTTCTCCATCCCTTGACCCTATATGTCAGTCCCACTCTGGGGAAGGGGTGGGTACACTGGGGGATGCTAAGTTGACACTGGCTTGAGAATATGTTAGAGGCAGCAATTTCTCTCTGGTTAGATGTGGGAAGACAGCTCAGGAAGACCTGGCTGTTATGCCTCTCTGGACCTTTCCCTCATTGTTCTCTGCAAAAATGGACTCCCCAGCACCCACATTCTCCATCCCTGCTGCCGTTCTCCCTCCCTTCCTCCTCCTTGTATATTCTGCTGCTGTCTGCACCCCCAGCAGTGACTCAGCACCACAGCGCATCTGTGAGATACTAGGAGACATAGTACTTTTTCACACCCTCATGGCCTCTGGACCCCAAAACATTGTAGAACAAGCCAAAACATGTTTATGCCTCCCCCTTGTCCAGTTAACTTCCCATGGACCTCCCTCATTGTCAGGAAAAGGGGCTATCTTCTTGGGATTACTGCCTCTCATACGTCCTCTACCCACCCACCAACATACATAGGCAGGAACACATAGCACCATCATTCTACTCCTAGGGAGGAGAGTGGAAAGGAGAGACAGGTACGAAGGTCAAGGGACTCGAAGTGGGGCTGAGCCAGGAGCTGTAAGACTAAAGACTTGAGAGGAAGAGCCAATGGAAGGAGAGAGAATATTCTGTAGGTGCAGAATATAAAGTATGCCATAAAGAAGCTAAGGCAAAGGAAGGTCCTGCCTTGTCCTAGGTCACACCCTGAAGGGTCACTGTTCTGGGACCTCCCTTGGGAGGTTAACATGGAACTAGTCCCCCTCAGCCATGGGGGCCCTGCCCAGCCCAACACATTTCCTTGCCCTATGCCCCCTATAAAAGGCTTCATGAGTGACAAGGGATGAGCCAGAAAGAGGTCCCATGCCCTCCAAAGGGTTTCATCTATATAGAGAGTGCTCCAGAGCCTTAGGAAGCATGGACACCCACAAGAACACACACAGATCCTGTGTCCACTCTTTCTCCACAGGACTTTGTCTTGCTCTCAGCCTCTTACCTGAGGCTGGGGGCAGGTGCTTCGGAGGCTGCTGCTGTGATGGAACTGGTCAGCTGCCCGCCATTCATGACATCGTGGGAGGGTATAAGGGCATCCCTGCATGACCATAGGTTGCATCAGAACCAAGGCTCATGTGGGGTGAGAATGGGCAGTGCACCGACTGTTGACCATAAGCACCTGGAAAAGTAACAAGGAGAGATTCAGAGTCAAGACCCAGAAAAGGCCTACGAGCCCAACACTTACCCAACGGTGCCTTGACAGGTTATGTAAATAAGTATTCAAAGCTTACTGGTCTACCCAGTAGTTTTTTTCCCAGGCCGCCATATACCATAAGGGACTTTATTTAATTATTGACCAAAGAAGTATTTATTGTTTATCTATTGTGCTTTGTGCTAGAGACACCAAAATGATTTGCTGTCTGAGATCTCACAGCCTAGAGAAGAGGGTGGGGGAGATCAGGGTGAGGGGAGGCAGTCATATAAGCCCATAACTATAATAAAATGCTTATGTGGCAAGTGTTATAATCGAGATTTGACCAGAAGGCTAGGGGAGCACAGACAGAGGAACAGCTAACTCTGAGAATGTGCAAAGATTTCAGAGAGATGGCATTTGAGATGAGTCTCAAAGGACAAGTAGATGTTTGCCTATGCAGAGAAGGGGAAAAAGGGAGAAGGGTGTTCCCAGAAGAGGAACCCACCTATGCAAAAGTGGATGTCACCCAAAAAAGCATAGCATGTTCAGAGTACAGTAAGTGCCACGTGGCTAGAGTTTAGGAGGCACAGAGTTGAAAAAGACACAGTGCCTGCCCCCGAAGAGTTCACATATAGAAAGAATAGACATGGGAAAAGTCAAGCCATGAAGTGCTACTTGCATTAATAATAGAAGTATTTATGGGATGGAGTGAAGGGATAGATGAGGTGAGTTCTACCTGGTCATATCAGGAAAAGTATCCCCAGACGAAATACACTTGAGGTGAGCCATGAATGAGAAATCAAGATTGTCATTAGGCGGGGGAGATAAGACAAAGTAATAATAATAATAATGGTAATAATAATAATTCTAAACAGCACAAAATGAAATGTATGGCATGGGAAGCAGTAGACGAGGCTGGCCGTGGCCAGATCGGGTCATGCCTTGAATGATAAGCAGAGAATTCTGGGCTTTATTTTGTAGACAATAGGGAGGCACTGAAGATTTTAAGCAGAAAGGTGACTCGACCAGATTTGCCTTTCAGAAAGAGCCCTCTGGCTGCCTTGTGGAGTGATTCTCCCTGGGGAAGAACCCCTTGAGAAGCTGTTATAATTGGCAAGCAGTTGCAGAGAGGAGGGAGCAGAGAGCACGGCTTATGAGATACTTACTGAAGAGGTAAAATACATGGAGCTCGGTGATCAATTGAATGTGAAGGGTGAAGGAGGTGGAGGAGTGAAAAGTTTCTAATTTGGGAGCTGGGTGCATAATGTTGCCAACAGCAAGAGAGGGAAGACAGGAGAAGGAACAAATTTGGTGTGGTAGGGGGTGAGGGCAGTGTGCCATAGTAAGCTATGCTTGAGACACATTCAGCTTTGGATGAGCTGAGAAAAGGAAGACATGAGTGAAAAAGTTAGATGTACAAATCAGTCAACAGTTTAGTGGATGTATACAAGTGGGATGAGAATGAGTAACAAAGACAATGCTTGCAAATGTTAAAAGTGGTTTTAGTGCATGCTTTTAGTGTTGGGCATGCAAACCCTGATTCAAAGAGTAGGGAGTGTGAGCATCTTTGACTCCTGATGTTGATGATTAAAGAGCCACCATTTTTCGTCTCTATTTCAGTGGTTCCCAACAGTTTAGGTGTAAGGGCCCCTTAAGATTAAAAAAAAAAAGAATCGCACTTCACCCACTCATACCTACAATAGTAGCTGTACTTTCAGTACTTACAGAGCGAGAAAAAGCACTTAAACATTTAAAGATCTGTGGATTTCTTGCACTGAGTGCCCTTCCATCCTCCTCAGGGGTCCTTGGTTCAAGACTGGGGACTGCTACAGATCATAAAGATGCAAGAGTTTATGGTCTGAAGGACACTTTCTTGTACTCAAAGTCTCAAGAGATTACACAGCTACATAGCTCCTCATGCCCAAAGAGATTCTCCAAAGAATGGCTGAACAGATGGCCCCCTCTTATCTGACACCAACATAAAATAATTAGTAATTCAGATAAAAACCAAGGTATCACTCTAGGTGTGTTATAAGTGTGAAGGCTACAAAAGGCTTGCCTTCAGACCTCTTTTTATATTAACATTTTTATTTTTGCTGATTACACAAGTCATGCATGTTCTTTATAGAAAAACTGGAAAACCCAAAAAAATCATAAGGATGAAAATTAAAATTACCTATAATACTACCACCCAGAAATAGCTACTACTAATAGGCGTGAAGCCTTGCAGTAGTTTTTCTATGAAAAAAATATATGTCCATAAATCTCCAATTGTCATCCTATGATATATATCATTTTGTATTGTGATTTTTTCACTTGCCATTTATATCATGATCATTTTAGAATGTCACTAACTATTCCTCTAAAACCTGATTTCTAATGGCTGTAACTGTGATAGAGCACTACAGTCGAGGCCATGGGCTCTGGCATCACACAGACCTAGAACCAAACCCACACTCTTCATCCTAATAGCAGTATGGCCTGGGATGAGTTAGCCTCTCTGAGCTTCAGTGTTCTCATCTGCAAAATGGAGATGACAATGATACTGCCTTCAAAGAATTATTCTAATTATTAAAATTAATAATGAGTTTTAACAACTTCGCATAGCGTCTGGCAATAGTATACTGCTCAATAAATGTTAGCTGGAATCATTGTTGTATACTACTCAGTTGAATGGATATACCATAATTTTAACGAGTAGACATACTGCAATGAACAGCCTTGTGCATATCTGTGATTCTTTTCTTATGATAATTTCCTAGAAGGGAGAATTCCTGGACCAAAGGGTATGAACCAATTTCAGGCTTGTGATGCATACTTCTAAATTGCCCTAGAAAAAATAGTTAGATCACTTTATACTAACACCAGCAATGTATGGGAGTGCCAGTTTCCCAACACACTTGCCAACAGTGAGTATTCTTATTTTTATTTTTATTTATTTTTATTTTTTAAGATTTTATTTATTTACTTGACAGAGAGAGACACAGCGAGAGAGAGAACACAAGCAGGGGGAGTGGGAGAGGGAGAAGCAGGCTTCCCGCGGAACAGGGAGCCCGATGCGGGGCTCGGTCCCAGGACCCCAGGATCATGACCTGAGCTGAAGGCAGATGCCCAATGACTGAGCCACCCAGGCGCCCCAAATACAGTGAATATTCTTATTTTTAAAATATCTTTGCCAATTTTATAAGAGAAGATGGCATCTTGAGGAGTTCTCTGTATTTTTTAATTACTAAAGATGCTTAACCCTACATTTTTAGTGACCAGTTGTGTTTCTTCTTTCATGAACTATCTCTTTATCTCTTCCAAGGTTCACCTCTCTACAAATTATAACTTCCTTCCTTCTTATTCCTCTACTGACCTGATGTCAGGTTGATGCTTCACAAAACAAAAATAAAGCAAACAGGAGTCAGAGAATTCAGATCTTCTCATCCCAGTGCAGGCAGAGAAGGCATAAACCCCTTCTGGTCCTACCTTGATTATCCTCTGCTGTTTTCAGGCTTTGCCACTGACTGTGACGTCAAGTCATTTCACCTCTCTAGACCTTGGTTTGCTAGCCTGTAAAACGTTAATGTGTAAGAGTTGTCAAACATCAGAATACTAGCATCCCCTGTGTTTGTAGAGCCTGCCGTATTGTCTTTCTTGGTCCTCCGTGCAACCTGGTAAGGTTTGGCCCAGCCAGAATTATGATCCTATTTGAGAGACGAAGATGCTGAGACACAAGTGAGCCGGGCCTCCTGACCCCTGGCCAGTGCCCTTTGTTCTACAAAAGCATTCTTCCTTCTGCCTATTTATCTCCATAATGTCCCACATTACCACCTGTACATACTGATTCTCTTCGTCCCCCCCCACCCCGCTGAGCAGGAGCCTGATGCGGGGCTCGATCCCAGGACCCTGGGATTGTGACCTGAGCCAAAGGCAGACGCTTAACGACTGAGCCACCCAGGCACCCCCCAATTCTCTTCCTATCCTTCCTTTTAATTTGCAGAGGCTGGGAGGAATTGGAGATGAATCTCAGTCCCCAGATGGCCAAGTGTAGGAGATAAGACATATTTTTAAGAAGTATAACTTAAGAGAAAAGATGATTCATACCTTATGTGGGACACAGAAACCATGCCATGAGAGGTCACAGAGGAGGAAGTGTTCGTCTTAAATTGGAGGGATTTAGGATGTATTTATGGAAGAGATCCTTTTGAGCTAAGGTGAGAGAGAAGATTTGTACACATGGAGTAGTGCGAAGGATGCTTTCGGGGTGGAGCTAGCTCTTTGGTGCCCTCCCCTAGGGATCCTGCTCGATACCAAGCTGTGGCTTTTTGCTACTAGGAATGTTCTTCCTGGTTTTCAAAGCCACACACAGGCCCTTCCAGAAAGATTCAGGGGGGGAGACATTATTTCTCTTAGGCAGAGATAAAAGCTTTAAAAACATTTGGGAAATACCAGGATTCTAACATGAAAGCAAAATTATTGGCTGTTGGAGGACAAGGTCTATATCTGATATTTATTTCTATCTCACGTATTTTTTTTTAAGATGGTGGCAAGTACACAGCAGGCACTCGGTGAATGTTTCCTGACTTGATTTATGGAATTGAACTCCAACTAGGTCAGTGTACAGGTCCTCAACTTTGTAGGTACAAATCCCAGAAGGCATAAAGGAAAACACTTTGGATACATGTATTTATTTGCATTTGTGTAAAGTGATGTATACAGAATGTTAGCATTTGAAGCAAGCCTTGAAACGGCAAAAAAAAAAAAAAAAGTAAACAACCTAAATTTCCATTACTAGGGGACTAGTTAAATAAATACTGGTATAGGGGCACCTGGGTGGCTCAGTCTTTAAGCATCTGCCTTTGGCTCAGGTCATGATCCCAGGGTCCTGGGATCAAGCCCCGCATCGGGCTCCCTGCTCCATGGGAAGCCTGCTTCTCCCTCTCCCACTCCCCCTGCTTGTGTTCCCTCTCTGGCTGTCTCTCTTTCTCTGTGTCAGATAAATAAATAAAATCTTTTCTAAATAAATAAATAAATACTGGTATATCCATACAATGGAATTCTATACAGCGGTTAAAAACGTAATTAAGAACACTTTATGTATCTCTTAGGACATAATTTTAAGTAAAAAGAAAAGAAGAAAAAATAAGGTGGTTAGTTTACATTTGTGTAAAACCAAAAGGAGAGTATGTGCTTATCGATGCAAAACAATTACATGGGATAAAATAAAAGCATACAAAAGAATCTGTTAATATTGATTGGCTTTGGAGAAGGGAGCCAAGTGACTACCAGACAGAGGTGGGAGAATTCCCTCCATTCTTTTGGGATTTTCTCTCTTTAAAACTGAGAAATATAATACACTTAACAAAGAGTGCGTAAAACAGATGTGTAAAATATACTGAAATATCATAAAGCAAATTCCCATATAGTCACTGCTGGGGTTGAAAAATAGAACCATTACCCACACCCACAAAAGCCCTGTGCCACCCACAAGAGATGCAGTTTTTACTGAATATCCTTCTGTACCCTGTCAATATATTAGCTCTTTAACAGGCACTTCCTCCCTTCCTTCCCACTCCTCACTAACATGCCGTGGACGTCTTCAGCAGTTTTCTGTAAAAATTAGTGCAGCGGCTTTTCCACAGCCAAATAAATAATAACAGTTAAAACTTATTGTATTCCAGGCTTTTCATCATTAATCAGTCTATATAATCAAGTCACTTAATCTTCACGACAATCCCATGAAGGGGTTGCTGTTGTCTTCATGGTGCGGATAGGAACACAGCGGAACAGAGGCAGTAAGTAACCGGTTCAAAGTGATATTGTGAATTATGGGGTGAGGAGCTGGGATTTGTATCCGGGGCAGATGTGTCCCAGAACACAAGTTCTTCACTGTTTACACTATTCCGCCTCTGGAACTTCTAGAACCCAGGCCCTGAGGCACTGTAGTCACTGACCCCTAGCAAGCAGAGATTTTGTTTTTGGCTGTGGGCCACCAGGGGGGAGCCCAAGCACTTGGCTCAGTCATGCCACACCCGGGCAAAGGCACAAGCAATTAAGAGGATGCAGTGAGTCTGGAGGTCTGGGGGATCACCCAGCTGGCAAATCCTACATTTCGATGACTTTCCTAGGACATCCGAGAAGTAAAATTCTGGTCAACTCTCCTAGTCTCACCTCTGAGCTCCTCCCGTGCCTTTAGAACTCAGTAGATATATATATTTTTTTTAATGAACGAATAAAGTCTACCTAGAAACTAGAGCAGTCTAGGCACCTATCCTACAGAAATACTTGCAGAAATGGATGAGGATATCTGCTGCAGTATTGTTTGCAGTCGCAAAACTCTGCAATCAACTCAAGTGGTCTTTACCAGGGGACCGGATAAGTGGGCTACTGTCAAGAGACGCGGCACAGCGTGACAGTTAGGGATGTGGGCTCTGAGCCAGGACACCCAGGTTTGCATCCTGGCTCCACTACTTATCAGCACAGGTTTGGACAAGCCCCCCCGACCTTACTGGGCGTCAGTCCCTGCATCCGTAAACCAGGGATAACGAAAAGACCTACCTCATAGCCTGGTTGCAAGGAGCTCATTCATGGTTTCTGACATCTAGTAAGTACTCACATCTTACCTATTACTACAGCCACTCATGAGATGAAATATTATGTAGCTGTTAAAAAGAGGTAGATCAGGCGCCTGGGTGGCTCAGTCGGTTAAGCATCTGCCTTCGGCTCAGGTCGTGATCCCAGGGTCCTGGGATCGAGCCCCACATCGGGCTCCCTGCTCAGCGGGGAGTCTGCTTCTCCCTTTCCCTCTGCCTCTCCCTCTGCTTGTGCTCTCTTTGTCTCTCTCTCTCAAATGAATAAATAAAATCTTTAAAAAAGAAAGGTAGATCTATATACACTGATGTGAACAGATATTGAAGATATATATTTTAGATAAAAGAAAACAAGTTCAGAATAATATGTCTGAGAGAACATCAATTATGCAAAAAGCTTTTGAAAAAAATCTACATGTGCATATGCATAGGAAGAAAGCCTGCAAGGAGACACAAAACCGCTCAGCAACATTATTTCTGGGGAGTTGTGTGAGGGGGATTCTCCCTTTGACTTTATACACTTCGTGTATGTGTATATATATATATGTGTGTGTGTATATACACAAACATATGTATACATATATACATACACATACATTTATATGTATGTATTTTATAACAAGCATTTATTATTCTTGGGAGAAAAATAAATAAATAGGGAAGACTTTTAAATCATGAGAGGCTTGGCAAAGAACAAGGCAGTGGGAAGAAGACCCCCCTCCCATGTGCTACAGATTCCTCTCTCAATCCAAGGTAACACTGAATGATGGCACCCCCTCTCACAGCACTGCCTTTCTACCTGACAGCATGGCACTAAGAGAGAAGACACACATCTCATTGGTACCGAACCTTGTTATGTGTTCCTAAAATAATTCTTGCAAGGGAGCCAAAAACTGAGGTTCTGCTTCAGATGCTCTCCCTTAATGAATAAATCATGGAGACTCGGATTGTCAAACTGGAAGGGACCTTAAAGATTATCTAGACCAATCCCCTCATTTATTTTTTTTAAAGATTTTATTTCTTTATTGGACAGAGAGATAGAGAGAGCCAGAGAGCACAAGCAGGGGGAATGGCAGAGGGAGAGGGAGAAGCAGGCTCCCTGGGAGCCCGATGTGGGGCTCCATCCCAGGCCCCTGGGATCCTGACCTGAGCCCAAGGCAGACGCTTAACCGACTGAGCCACCCAGGCGCCCCCAACCCCCTCATTTACAAACAGAAAGAATGAAATGGGTTCCTGAGAAGTTAGTTGTCAAGCAATCTGGAGAAATGAAGTTTATTCTCCAGTGAAAAGAATCAGAGATACATCCCCATGGGGAGCATTTTATTCTAAGGCCAATTAATGCAATACATCTGAAACCTCTATACACTGCTGGTGGGAGTATAAGTTAGTAAACCATTTTGGACAGCAATCTGACAATATCTCCCAAAGGTGAAGATTCTCATCCCCTGTGATGGAACGATTCCTTTCTAGATATATACCCAACAGTCACCTAAGAATATCTATAAAAGACTGATCATAATAGCCCTAACTGTGAGCCAAAATCTGGAAACAGCCTAAATGTCCATAAACAGCAGAACGGATAAATAAATCATGGCATATTCATTAAATGGAATGCTATACAATGGCGAAAAAAATATGACCTAGAGTCACATGTCACAACATGGATGATTCACAAATATAACAGTGAATTTTAAAAAATTGGACCAGAATATATCCCATTGATATAAATTTTTAAACCACGCGAAGAAGTGGTATATGCTGTTTAAAGACACATACGTATGTAGTAAAAGTATAAAGAAGTGCATGAGAATCATAAACACCAAATCCAGGAGAGTGGTTACTTCGGAGGGAGGTGGGGGGGGAGGGAGTTTTAATCATAGAAGGATAGACAGAGGGTTTCAAGTCTACTGGTGATGTTTTTTTCTTAATCTGGATGGTGGGTATTCGGATTCTTATTATGTCATTCTTTGTATCTTTTTGAGCATAGAAAAAATTTTCACAGCACACTGGTTGAAAGAATGCAACAAATCTCATGGTGAAAAGAATCCACACTTTTGGGATGTAACAAAATAACAAAAGAAATGTATAAGATCCAAATGCTGCCCTCCAAGTGACAGGAATATTCCTTAAATCTGTTTCATTTTCCTGGGACTAGTTTCACAGGAGGGAACCTGCCGGAGAAGCAGCAGTAGACCGAGAATCAGGAGATGAGGGTTCCACTCTCTCGGATACTCATCAGCTTTGGAAAGGAGAACAATTTGATTAGTCTGTCAATTTTTCTCACATTTAAAAAGGCAGTATTGGACTAGATTATCTGATAAGTTTTTTTCCACATGACAATTTCTCCCAGGTTTTTTTGGTTCTGGGTTTTTGAGCAGCAAGTCCCAAAACTGTGTCTGCTACAGTGTTTTCCATGTAGAAAAGCATTCCCTGGTCAAATCCGTTTGGGATCTACTGGGTTAAACAAAAGTAAATGGATTTATTTATGGCAGTCCAGCTCAGAGCCTTTTAATATGCTTATATATACATTGTGACTCTCTTAAGAGGAGAATTCGGTTTTGAAGCATTTTCAAAAACAAAAAAAATATTGGACCACGGAATGCACCCCCACACTACCACCACCACCACTCCTTATTTTAAAAACAGAATCTATTAACATTCTCTCAGAACAGTGTTCTGTGAGACATCAGCGTGCTCAGTGCTGTCCAAGAAGGAATTTGTCTCACTTGCTATTTCAGTTGCGGATGTGGGGTTAGAATCCCTTATAAGGGAGGAATGGCGTCTCACGGTATAGCTCCCCATAGAATGGGTTTCTTCTGAGTGTCCCTGGCCAGTTGAGAAGGATTATCTGCTTGGGCTTCATGAGTGACAGCCCCTCCTATCTGGCTCTGTGGCAGACTGAACATCAGAAACTTCTGGGGATCTATACTTAGAAGTGCTGCATCGCAAATACACTCTCTAATTCTGGCTCTTGGGCCTCTGTTAAATTTGCTGCTTCAAGCCATACTTCCTCCTCTGGGTGATTTTGGAACTGAAGGGTGCTCTGGCGCAGAGCTCCAGAGATACTTGGCAGGAGAGCAGAGTGCCTAGGGGAACAACTTTCCATGTGTCTTCTCCCCCCACCCCCTGCAAGAGTTTGCAGGAAGCAGGACTGCAAGCAAGACGAGGACCCAGCCAGGAAAAGAGGGACTCTGTCTTCTTTCAGGGACACGACACTTATCACTTTCACTCGCAGCACCTCCTTTTCAGGGAGGGTTTCCTTAGAAGGCTCCCAAGTTCTCTGGAACCATATCCCACAGGGCCTCTTAAAAGGTGATGTACCTGAGGGCCTTTAGTCTAGAAACAAGGATTCCTTTGGACAAGTCAGGAACTCAGGTGAACTAGACCTAGAGCCTTTTAAAGGCTTTCGGTTCTTTTGAACGATCAAAAAGAAAACAGAAAAGTCCGTTCTCTTGCATTCGGCATGCACCGTGCTCTCGATGGAAACAGGCGGCAGCTGCTGTCTCAATTCCACCCCGCCCCAGGCCAGCCCAGCTACCTGCTTGTCCCCAACGCCCAGAGGCCTAGCCCTGCCTGCCTACCAAAGGCGGGATAAACCGTAGCTACCCACACAGTCTCGGGCCCGCTTCCCAGGCTGGGGCGTTGGGCCCGGTGCCAGGAAAGGTACGGAGCCCAGAAGGAGCAGGGTGCTTGACTCCAGGAGAGGTGAGCCCCATTGCACAGCACGCCAAGCTACACTTTCAGGAGTGCAGAGGTACCTCCTGAACGCATGGGGTAGGAAGGAAAGCAAGGGAAGAAGCAGAGGGCTTCAGGGAAGACGGATTGAACCAGGAAGCAAGGGCGGAGAGTAGGATGCGCCTTCAGCACCAGGCTCCTAAGGCAGAGCCCAGTCTACTCCAGGGAGGCACTCCTGCATCCTGTGTGCGGACTAGACATTCATCTGCTCAGGAGACCTGCTCTGAGGTCCCACGTTTCCTCTCTCCTCTCTTTGCAGCCAGTGCTTTCCACACCCCTTCCCTTCCCTCCCGCCAGGAAATCCACCCTTGGACGAAAGGCATGTCATTGAGAACAAACACAAATGAACAAACAAACAAGCAAGCAAACAAAGAAAGGAAGAATAGCCCTCTCCTCTCTAAGAAGCAAACTGTGGACCTTCCTCTTATTCATTAGTTGCTCACATTGGCTTGAGTTTCTGTTGTTCCTGGGCACCTTTTTGTCCGCACCCCCCCCCCCGCCGGAGTCCAAGCAGTGGCCACTTCATCGTGGGCATTTGTTTTTAATGCAAGTTTCCCCCCAAAGGCACATGCAGGCAGCAGGTAGGGGGACACACACACACACACACAGACACGCGCGCGCGCACACACACACACACACAGTACCTCCGGCGCGTCCCTTCCCTCAGTCCTTTCCCCTCAGCCAGCCGAATAAGGAGAAAGGGCAAGGCTGGGGCATCATCTCTCCGTGGCCTACCTTCGGATTCCGGCAGGTCTGAGGAGCAGGCTGCAACTGGCCGCCGGCAGGCCGGCGCGGGGCTGCCTCTGTGAATCAGCAAAGGAGTCCCTGAGACAGGGATGCTGCCAGCTGCTGGAGGCACACTCTCCCTCCGTCTCTCCCACCTTGCTGCCCTCTTCGCTGTCTCCCCCTCCCCCTCGGCTCTCAGAGCCCCTGGGTGTTGCTATGCAATCGCATCAGGACTAACAGCGTTGCTCTGACCTCCGGCAAAGGTACCCTTGACTGGGCGAATGCAGAAAGCGCAAGGACAGTTTTGTGAAACTACCAGAGCCTCAGCGGCTCTCGCGGAGATTTCAGTTCTTGAGAAGCAGAGGAGGAAAGCGGAAGAGGCTGAGAGGCAGAGGGGGAGATGGGGGGGGGGGAGGCTTCCACTGGGGAGGAGGAGACAAAAGAGGCCCGGAGATCAATACGAGCGGCTGAGTGAGGAGCCTGGGCCCCAACTTCCCCAGATCTAGCCCAGAGCCAAAGCCAACTTCAGAGCCAGAAGCTGGCAGCGTCCCTCAGTAGCCAGTCCAGGATTCGGCTTCTGTGTTGGAGGTTGAAACACTCTGCTCTAGAATTGTCACTGGTACCCAAGGCACAGCCTTGGGCCAGGGCAGACCTCCAGTCATCCCCGAAGTTCTCGGCTCACCCCTGTTAGAGCTACATGGAGGAAAAAACCTCCACGATGAAGGAAACAAAGTGGACCCTGAATGATTGGAGAGAATATATTTCCTCCATGCCTCGCCTCAGCAACGACCCCCGTCATTCTCCCCGCTTCTGTCCACACCAGCCCCCTACTCCTCTATCACCCCTGTTGAAGAGAAGAGGGTATAAGCCCCAAACATCCTGAGAGAATTCGGAAGATCCACGCAATGGACAGAGGGGATTATATCCCTTTACAGAGTGCCCGGCACACAGTAGGTTACTTAATATTTGTTAAATGAGTAAATTGGGTGGATGCATGCATGGATGGATGGATGGATGGAAGGATGGATGGATGGATTGAATAGCAGTCAAAAAGTCACCATCGCTAGGGGCGCCTCGGTGGCTCAGTCGTTAAGTGTCTGACTTCAGCTCAGGTCATGATCTCAGGGTCCTGGGATCGAGCCTGTGTGGGGCCCCCTGTTCCTTGAGGGGCCTGCTTCTCCCTCTCCCTCTGCCCCCCGCCCTGCTTGTGTGCACGCACACACTCTCTCTCCCTCTGTCAAATAAATAAATAATCTTTAAAAAAAAAAAAGTCACCATCCCCATCCTCCTACACAAACAAACATACTCATATGTAAAGCTCTAGCAGCTTCAGGCCAGGGAAAAGGATAAGAGAAGCATTCTTCTTTCCTCCTTCCACTTCTGAGAACAGGGTGCATGAAAGAAGAGAAACAGATTGGTATGGGGGGGGTTGGGGGTGTTGCTTAACTTCAGTGATTTGCATCTAAAAATTCTATAAGCTCTGATGGCACTGGAATGTAGATCAGAACATAAGACCTGGGTCTAGTGTTTACAGAGTGTCTACAGGGATTGAGAATTGTTGTTGTTGTTGTTGTTGTTGTTGTTGAAAATCCTCAGCTAGGAAATAATTAGTGTGTAAGTTATGTGTGTGTTTTCTTTTGAGATGAGATTTTTAAAAACTTCAGCTGCTGTTTCCAGTACAAGTTTAACGATAAGGCCTAATCTCTATAAAACAAGCAAACAAAATGGGAACCAAATGCCCCCTCCCCGCCCCCCAGATAGGCTTTCAGAGCTGTTTGCCCTTCCTGCTTGGCCAAACCAGGAGCAGCCAGGCCTCCACGAAGGCACAGAAAGGGCCTTTGATTTCTGAAGGAACTTTTGGAAGCACATCCAGCTTCTCAATCTACACACCCTCAACGGAGCATTTCTTAGCTCCGCAGCCTAGCCCGGGACTGGCCCTGAGTCCCAGCCCCAGGCTTAGCCCTGGCAGCTTGCAGGGCTTCTCAACACCATCCAGACCTAGGGCCCCAGGAGTCCTTTACAACTGACTTGGAATGACCTGGAAGGGAGAGTTGGCTCGAAGAACGACCGGAGGGAACAATCTGAGAAATTATTTGGGCCAGCACAGATGCAGAATGACCACAACAGACATACACCAAACCCTACTCACCCGGACTCACTACTCACCCTGGCACCAGCTCACCAGTAGGCCAAACACAACCAGAGTCTAGGTCTAGACGGAGGAAGGAGAGTGAGGAGGATGGGGTACTTGCTCCCTCTTTGGCTGCAGGTGACCTTATCCACATCACAAGGGGCCCTTGGAATAATCTTTTTCTTTTTCTACCTCAAGAGAAAGCATTCACCCTGCAGATAGAAAAGGACAGTATCTGCCTCCACGAAAATAAGCCCACAGAGTTTGTTTTGAGGGGTATAAGAAAAGACTTCCCCAAATCTCTTTCCCACTGACCCCATCACGATGGACAAGACCTCCCTTCCTTATTTCTGTTTAAGGCATCAACGGTCCCTGTGAAAATGGGAAGGGCTTTGCACACATTATTTGCTCATGTTATCCTCACCACACACTTAAAATAGCTTCTCGTATCGTCCCCACTTTACAGATAAAGCACTGTGACATAGTGAGGTTAAATGACTTGTCTAAGGTCACACAGCTGATGTGTGATGGAGGTTGACTTATCCCTGATCTCTCTGGGCAACGTCCACCTGATGAACCACTGCTAAGGGCTTCCGTTCATCCAGTCCTGGCCTGAACAGATGCCAGGCCTAGGTAGGTCACTGAGACAAATGTGATTAGAGCAGAAGAATTCCCCAGATAGTTATTCTATCCTTTGTGCCTTTCTCAAGCTATTTCCTCTACTCAAACTGCCTCCCGTCCTTTGGTTAGTGACACAGGGACCTTAGAGGCCAGAGTTCTCTCCCTGAAGAATTCCAAGTGAGCAGACCCCACAAAAGAAATTGGTTAAGGGGCATGTGGGTGGCTCAGTCGGTTGAGCATCTGACTCTTGGTTTCGGCTCAGGCCATGATCTCAGAGTCCTGGGATCGAGCTCCGTGTCGGGCTCCACGCTTGGCGTGGAGTCTGTTTGTCCCTCTCTCTCTCTGCTCTTCCCCCTGCTCTTTCTCTCTCTCTCATAAACAAATAAAATAAAAAGAAAGAGGGGCGCCTGTGTGGCTCGGTCGGTTAAGCATCTGCCTTCGGCTCAGGTCATGATCTTGGGGTCCTGGGATCGAGCCCCGCATCAGGCTCCCTGCTCAGGGGGGAAACTACTTCTCCTTCTCCCTCTTCCTCTCCCACTGCTTGTGCACTTTCTCTCCCTCTCTCTCTCTGTCAAATAAAGAAATATAATCTTTTTTTTTTTTAAAGAAAGAAATTGGTTAAGGCCGTGCATGGAGTATGAAAAGGAAAAGACAAATGATCTTGAGATGAGATGGAGTTCTCCGGTTTGCCATGGTTCCCACGTAGCCCATGGTACTTCTCTACTTTCCTGTATTTGGTCAACTTGCTTAGCTCCTGTGGGCTTTTCACTATGTGCCATCTCACAGGCCACCGAAGGTACATACCTTATTGTTGTTGGTCTCCTGAGGCATTTGGAGAAGAGTTGTGTGTTTTGTTTCCTGGAGGGTGTTGGGATAGACAGAGTTTCTAGTTGTGTTGCAGGAGAGGTAAGATCTTTCCTTACCAACTAGACACATAAGTCCGCTCTGACATCTAAACCCCAAGGAGACTCTTTCGCACCCAGGGGACATCTGGACAAATAAGAGCAAGCACATAGGCTAGCTTTAACTATTTCCCTGAGGAGGGCAGAAAAAAATCGAAGTAGTTTGGGCCATAAGCTCTGACTGCGGCTTCACCTTGATAACCTGTAGAAGGATGCCTGAGACCCATCCTGGTATCACTGAGCAGGACTCTGCTAGGTGGACAATAGGTCGGGCATTTCTCGGTAGGTAGAGAGAAAGCGTGTGCAAAGGCACAAAGCGCAGAGAACTCAGCTTGCTAAGGGACTGCAAGTACTAGTTAAGTATGGCTAAGTTAAGGTAGGGATATGGGTGGGAAATGGGAGGTGGCAGGAGATGAAGCTATGGAAGCACACGAGAAGGTGCTAGAACACTATGCTAAGGGTCATACAAGATAATTTTCAAAGGCAAGCAGCATGATCAGATTTATGGTTTAGAAATATTATTCTTTCATTTCAATAGGATGATAAGTGCAATGAAGGATGAATTGGAGGGGGGGAAAGGCCAGAAGCTTGGATGCTGAGTAGGAGGTGGTTGCAGGTACTCATCTGCTGGGGGTCTGAACCAGAGGAGTTGGTAGTGAGGGTGAAACAGTACCCTCTCGGGGTGCCTGCGTGGCTTAGTCGGATAGGCGTCTGCCTTCAGCTCAGGTCATGATCCCAGGGGCCTGGGATCAAACCCCGCCCCGTGGTGGGGTTCCCTGCCCAGTGGGGAGTCGGCTTCTCCCTCTCCCTCTGCCTCTCTGCCGGCTTGTGTGCTCTCTCTCTCTCAAATAAATAAATAAAATCTTAAAAAAAAAAAAAAACCAGTACCCTCTCCCAGTGGATCTTCGTCATATGATCCTTTCCTTTTTTTCATTTCTTCCTAGCCTATTTGCTAATAGTCATAAGCGAAATAAACTGTGAATAGTTTTTTCGTCCTTTGAGGGGGGGTGCGTGGGGGGAGAGGTAACCTAGGTAATGTCCATTGCCGTTCCACAACCTTATTCATTGGCTCCCTGACCATGTTTATCAAAACTACTTCAGATTGTTTCTACTCTTCTCAAACGCCCAACCCGAGCCCACCTACTTCAGCAAATAATCTCCATTCTTGCTTTACTGAGAAGGTAGGAGCTACTCCTGCAAATTCTTTTCTGCCTCAGAATTTCTTCCAGTTTTCTTCCCCCTCTATCATCCCCAGACAAAGCAAACCCCCATTTTCCCCCTCCTTAAGGTCAATACCTCTGCTCATTATCTCACAACATTTTCTTCTTATCTCCTCTGGGACTTTTTCCATAAATTTTCTTTCTCTTGCTTTCATCTTCAGTCTTTTCCTTGCCTCTGACACTTTCCCTGCTGTCTAAAAACATGTGAGGAGCAGGAATTCTGCTGACTTCTGTGAGCTGAGAAGTGGGAAGAATCTTTCCCTAGAGAAAGGCCCCCTCACACCTACCCCCTTGCCGCAACCCACCACACACACATAACCGCGTCAAGACTGTTTTTACAGACAAGTTGGAGAGGGTTTAGAGGGAAATAAAGTCATCAGGGCAAAGAATTCCCAGGTTTTAGGTCGGGCTGGGAAGTAAAAAGCAGCATTAAGAAAATGCAGAGGGTAAGAATAATATCCTCTGGGGAGCCTGGGTGGCTCAGTCCATTGAGCATCCGACTCTTGATTTCGGCTCAGGTCATCTTCTCAGGATCATGAGATTGAGCTCCTTGTCGGGCTCTGCAATGGGCATGGAACCTGCTTAAGAATCTCTCTCCCTCTCTCCCTCCCCCCCTAAAAAATAAAGAAAGAAGAATAATAAACCTCTGTCAGTTATTCACAGAGTGGTTTTTACCACTTTGTTTTATTTATCTAGCAAAGATTGCTTCCAATGAATGCGGGATTTCATGCAACAAAACCAAAAGGGTTAAGTAGAGGGACAGACGAAGGTGAAATGCCTCAGGAGAAGTTGGGATGTGAGAAGGAGTCAGACAGTAGGAGGAGGGGTTTCATCAAGTGTTTATGACATAGACAAGGAAGCAGGAAATTAGGAGACATGTTGGAGGAACACGTTAGGATGTCGGGGCACAATGCTGAAAAGGCTGGATTTTGTCATTGGAGTTGATAAGGAACAATGCAAAGGCATGACAGACGGAGAATTGAAGTCTCAGTGTTGTCCCAGTCGATGTTCTGAGCATCCTCTGTGGCTTTTGTTGAACATCTCAAAATGCAGAACTCATCTTACACACTTGGTTACCTTCCACCCTCTTCTACTGTTCTTAAAGCTTCTGCTAAATCAGAGCCAGCAGCTGGGATGTTATATAACCAAATATTATGTTCTGTTTGTTTTCAAATATATTCCATTTAGGCCACCATCATTTCAGTTACAGTTAAAGTGGAAAGAACACTGAATTAGGGGTCAGAAGACAAAGGTTTTAATCCCAAATTTGCTACTGTATTGCTGTTAACCTTTTTGATCCATGGGTTTTTTTTTCCTCTTCCAGCTAGAGGATAATATCTGCCTTGTTCACTTGATTAAGTTGTGAATCAAACAGGATAATGAATGTGAACATATATTGAATATATTGAAATTGTGAAGTGCTATTCAAATATAAAAGATTGTGATTTCCATTGCTTCAAGGTCCTAGTGGCTTTCCTATCTGCAGAAGACATAAAGACCAGAGAATCTAATATTACACTGTATGTTAACCAACTGGAATTAAAATAAAAACTTAAAAAAAAAGAAGAAGAAGACATAAAGACCCAGAGTAGATTACAGCAAAGATAGCAGTGCCAAGAATGTAACTAGCTCTGGTTTCCATGATAGATCAGATATTATGGTGCTTTAAGAGGACATACCAACAAGGCACTCAGAGTCTTATTAATCATCCCTCACGTTATCAATCTCCCCATCCCCCTGGCCAGCCCAGGATGCCAAACACACGCACACATACTAACAACATTTACGTACGAGACTCCAGGATAGGATATACAATGCAATAAGAACCACTGGTTTTCTAGGCTACACAGAACAGCTACCGATTTCTACTTTGATTATGTTGAGGTTGCTGGGGCAAGGTGGGCGTTTCTTGCTCAGAACTTGCATTGAGAGCGGAGAGAGCTAACATTTTTGAGCTCACACTCTGGGCCAAACACAGTGTAAGGCACTTGCCTTGTGTTACCTCCTATGATTCTCACAAGGACTTGGTGAGGGAGGTAAGGATTCGTGTTCCCAGCTCTACAAACAATGAAACTACAGCTCAGTGATGTTAAGTAACTTGTTCAAGTTTATTAAGCTGGTAAGAAACTCAAGCTGGGATTCTGTCCCAACTCCATCCGACTCCAATGCTGATGCTCTTCCAACTTCTCTCCTTCCAGACAGGGCCTCAATATTAAAAGTAGGGCACATCCTAGAAATCACCACTTCTCAGCGCATTCAAAAGCACATAGTGGCATAACATCTGGCCAGTCCCTTGGTCACCAACAGGTAGAAGCCCCTTCTGAGGATACTCTGAAATACTTTTAAATTTAAGTTGCTTTGGAATCTAAAGCAAGCCTGGGCCCAAAAGACAAGAGTTATCAATCTTTTACATCTGGTAGTGATCTCCCTACCGCACACAGAAGAAAGGCAAGATACTTGCCTGGCAGAGGCAAAATTAAAATTTCAAGGTGAGAATCGGTCAGTGATAAAAGGATGCCTCACACAGTGTTGTTCAGCCAATAGCCAATCAAACTCTAGCCTCCCCTCTGCTTCAGTCTTAAATTAAATCTTACAGGAGTGGGTAGAGTCCGTAGGTACCGACTTGGTATGGCTTAAGGAGGACTGAAATGCTATTACTAATCAAAATGACTTCCCGCACTGGTCCTGCCAGGAGGCCTACGGTTCCCTCTTAATCACTTCTTTCAGGTTAAGGCATCTGTCAAAATATAAGTGCTATCTTCAGTCACTATACATTATCCTCATTAGTTTATCACTTTCATTCTAATCACCAGACAGGTAGGAGACACAGGGCAAATGGCTTTGAAGGGGAAGGGAGAGGGAAAGATTCAATGTGACATTTGATGGGCAGCTAGAGTCCAGCAGGGCCAGATCAAGATATTTAGAAACCCAAAGCACCGAAGAGATCATGTTATAAACCCCACACACCCATATAGAATTTAAGATAAAAATAATACCAACCTGTAAAATAAGTATAAAGTGGCTCAACAAAAATCTGATCTTTCCCATAATTACTACCGTAATTCTTTTTTTATTGCCATATAATTCAATCTTGAAGAATATACAATTCAGGAACGCATGGGTGGCTCAGTCGGTTAAGTGTCTGCCTTGGGCTCAGGTCATAATCTTGGGGTTCTGGGATCGAGCCCCACATCAGGTTTCCTGCTTAGCAGGGGTCTGCTTCTCCCTCTCCCTCTGTGCTTGCTCTCTCTCAAGTAAATAAATTTGGAAAAAAAAGAGTATACAATTTAATGACTCCTAGTATATTCAGAGTTGGGCAATCATCACCACAAGCAATTTTAAAACACTTTCATCACCCTCCCTCTGCCAAAACCCCCATTTCAGTCACTCCCACCCCCCTCCCAGCCCTAGGCAACCACCAGTCTACTTCCTGTCTCTGTAGATTTTCCTATTCTGTACATTTTACATAAGTGGAATCACATACAATATGTTTTTGTGTCTGCCTTCTTTGACTTGGCATAATGTTACCAAGGTTCTCCCATGTTGTAGCACATATCAGTACTTCATTCCATTTGATGGCTGAATGCTATTCCACTATGTGGATCTGCCACATTTTACTTAATCCATTCCTCAGTTGGTAGACATTTGGGTTGTTTCCCCTTTTTGGTTATTAGGAGTATTGCTGCTCTGAACATTTGTGTACAATTTTTGTACACACATATGTTCTCAGTTCTTTTAAGTATATACCTAGGCATGGAATTGCTAGGTTATATGGTAAACTCTATGTTTAACTTTTTTTTTTATTTGAGAGAGAAAGAGGAGAGAGTGAGCACCAGTGTGGGGAGAGGCAGAGGGAGAGGGAAAAGCAGACTCCACACTGATTCGGGGCTCGATCCCAGGACCCCGGGATCATGACCTGAGCTGAAGGCAGACACTTAACTGACTGAGCCACCCAGGCGCCCCTCCGTGTTTAACTTTTTGAGAATCTGCCAGACTGTTTACCGAAGTGGCTGTACCATTTTATAGTCCTACCACACCAACATTTATTGTTGTCTTTTTTTATTACAGCCATCCTAGAGCATATGAAATGGTATCTCATTGTGTCCATCCCTTTTTGAAATATCAAATATCCAATTCTTTTTTTTAAGATTTTATTTATTTATTTGAGAGAGAGAGAGAGAGAAAGAGATCACAAGCAGGGGGAGGAGCAGAGGGAGAGGGAGAAGCAGACTCCCCGCTGAGCAGGGAGGCTGACGCAGGGCTCAAGCCCAGGACCCTGGGATCATGACCTGAGCCGAAGGGAGATGCCCAAACGACTGAGCCACCCAGGCGCCCCCAAATATCTAATTCTTAAAAAAAAAAATCTTTAATGCCTCTATTTATCTGGTTTCCTAATCATATGCTTGATCTGCCCATTATGAGGCCATCCGGGACTGAGATCAGCTTGAATTGATTTGGATCCTGGGGTTGGGGGGCACGTAAGGGAGGGCCTGTCCTGTAAAGCGTTTCCAACACCAAACCAAGATACAGAGATGACTAAGCCATGCTCCTTCTCTAATAGGGGAAGCAGATGTCTTCTCAAACAACCACAAAACAAAGGAGAACGAGAGACGTGCTCTAAGGCAATGGGAGTACAGAGGGGTGTTGGGGCGAGTCCGATGCAGTCCTCCCAAAATAGGGTGCTGTGCAGCCCCAAATGTCACCCAAGCAGCCCAGCTCTCCACCCCTCCGCAGCCACAGCATGAGGTCAGAGTCTTCTTGGAAACAGCTATTAGAGCGGGGAACAAGGCTCTTAGAGATATACTGCACTGGGCCCGAGACATATATTTGTCACTTTCTCCTTTCCATTACTCCTCATACTTACTACCCACTGGCTCTTTCAGACTTGGCCTCATTACTTTCAGTCTTCTGTCAATTTGTAGGACTGCACTGAAGAATGGCTGTAAAGTGCTATGTAATTCCGAAGTGCATTATGAATAATAATCTCCCACTGCCACCTTCTTACCAACAACACGCAAGTCCTACTCCAGCAGTCTCTCATTGCCCCCTCGTCACTCTCCTATTTTACCTGAATCATTCCCATTATGGCTCTTTGCAGCACACCCCCAGCTTCTGGAGATAATGCTCACAAGCAGCTCCACCTTCAGAGGGCTTTTGCAGTCTTACAAGTACTTTGATTCGGGATTTTGCTTTGGAAATAGAAAGCAAGCTGGAGAGATCACTCCTATTCCATGATGGAGATGCTGAGGCACCGAGAGGTTAGATGGCCGAATAATTTTGTTTTTTTAAATCACGCGATCAGACTTGAGGTTCTGGGTGTTCTCCCTGTCTTACCATCACCTCTACCCATGGGAAATCTGCAGCTATGAAGGTTGTGAGTTTGGGCTACCTACTCCCCAAGTCTTAAGCCTTTCTCCTGAGAGTGGTTAAGAGTAAGCCGTCTGCCTGAGCAGAGCTAACTCATATTCAACAGCCCAGAGAAGGTAATTTCATTTTTGAACTGCTCTCTACTTTTCTGAAGTGGGACTCAATTGTGCTTGAAAAATGTCAAGCACAACCTCATTGCTCTTAGCCATCTGTCTAAACCCTGCTCGGAGCGCTGGGCCAGGGAGTTGTGAAAACACATGATTCCGCCCGAGGGAGGCCTTGAGGAAGCCCTTTGGAAAAGAGAGACCTCATTTATTTATTTATTCCAATATTTATTGAGCACTTACTAATTTTAATACTTCACTGTCGTCATAGCATCAGGGTTACCAGCACGGGTGCTGAAGGTCAGCTGCCAGGGTTCAAATCCTGACTTTAACGCCTGCTTATTTTAGGCTTTAGTTTCCCTCTTGGTAAAATGAAAATAATGGAATTACTCATGACAGGGGGTAGGATCGAGGACGACATGAGAGCTCCCCGTGAAGCGCCCAGCACATGGGCTGGTGCGCCGAAAATATTCGATAAATGTTAGCTACTGTGGCTCTTTGTGCAGAACCACAGCAAACCTGTCAAGGATCAACGGATGGGAGTAAAATTGTACAGCGCCTCAGCCAGTTTCATGGGCCCATTGCAGGAACTGCTCTGGGGAAGAGGCCTGGACCGAGAAGAGTGATAGGAAAGGTGCCCTGATTGAAGGAGGGCAATGAAAATGACACTCGGATGCCAGAGAGCTGCTTCTCGCACCTACTGAAGTTTCAGAAGAATGTCAACACCGAAGTGGAAATGATTGCATGGCAATACATTCTGTTCTAAGGTAAAGGATTCCTCTAACGCAGCCAGGCCCCTCCCAGTCCTGTTTTCCATCACATGACAAAGAGTGCAATGCAGACGTAGGGGCAGTGATTCTTAGGTACAAAGCCCCGGACCCTTGACAAGTCATTCCAACTTTCTTCCCGTAGCATTTTCCCCGGGTTGGTCCTGCAAGTCGGGGTACCCTACATGTCCCTAAGAAAAGGCAAAACTGTGGCCAAGAGAAAATCTAATGGATGAACCAGCGGAAGAGAGGACTAATTTCGGACCACCTTGCGCAGGTAGAGGGAGGGTCTTTGGCTGGGGCAAGGCTCAAAAGGAACGGGGGAGGGTGGGGAGTGGAGGTTAATGGCTGATGGCTCTCAGGCAGGAATCTTTAACCCCCTTCCTGGCTTTCATGTTTATCAAGCATCTACTCTGTGCGCAGTAGTGCAAAGCTTTGTTAAGAGACACCAAGGTAGCCCTACCACCCAGCAATTGCACTACTGGATATTCACCCTGAAGATATAAATATAGTGATCCGAAGGGGCATGTGCACCCCAATGTTTATAGCAGCAATGTCCACAATAGCCAAACTATGGAAAGAGCCAAGCTGTCCATCAACAGATGAATGGATAAAGAAGATGTGGTGTGTGTATGTGTATATATATATACACATACCCACACACAGTGGAATATTATGCAGTCATCAAAAAATTGAAATCTTGCCATATGCAATGACGTGGATGGAACTAGAGTGTATTATACTAAGTGAAATAAGTCAATCAGAGAAAGACAAGTATCATATGATCTCACTGATATGTGGGATTTGAGAAACAAGACAGAGGATCATAGGGGAAGGGAGGGAAAAATGAAACAAGATGAAACCAGAGAGGGAGACAAACCATAAGAGACTCTTAATCTCAGGAAACAAACTGAGGGTTGCTGGAGTGGAGGGGGGTGGGAGGGGTGGGGTGCCTGGGGGATGGACACTGGGGAGGGTATGTGCTATGGTGAGCGCTGTGAATTATGTAAGACTGATGAATCACAGACCTATACCCCTGAAACAAATACTACATTATATGTTAATAAAAAGAAAAAAGAAAGAGAGACAGCAAGGTAGCAACGAAGAGCTTCCTGCTTCCAAAGTGCGATTAAACTGAAGTGGGAGAAATACTCTGCATTTTCTGCCTGTACCTTAATTGCAGACTGAGGAGTACAATGATAACAGCCGCACTAACTGTCTTTATTTTACATATAGAGCACTTAGAGTGAGGGCCTCTTGAACTCGATTCAGAGAGTGACCTAAAACCATGCGTGGGCACTCCTGTTTCTTACAGGATTGTAGCCAGAACTGCGTAAAATTCTCTGCTTATGGTCTCTCATTGGACGGGCATTCCATAGTCTTGAAACAGCAACCAACCCAGTGGAATATCTCTAGTCCTCCCAGGGTCGGGCTGGAGGGCCCAGGGACATACACACAGTGGGGTAACATCACTGGGCATTCCTGTGACATCTCTGCTGTTTTCTCGTAAGTCCTTTTGCCATTTGGAGGCCCCGTTTTTGTTTTCCACTCCTGACAGGCTGAGCCTCAGAAACAGTGGGCAGGAGGAACAACCATTTGTGAACAATCTAATCGTGAGGGAACCAGGGCAATAGCAGACCGAGCATAATGAACCCTAAACACCAACAAGCCACCAACCCACACACTGATACACGCCCCAGATTCCTGTGTCCAAGTTCCCTGCACCTCCCACTTTGGGTAAGAAGGCTAACAGTGAGGGGAGGGACCAGGCGAGGCCAAGTACTTTTCTATGATTATTTTTCTCTTTTACAAGACATTCTCAAAAAGTTCTCCTTTGCTAGTCTGCGGTGGGTTAGGTGTCGTTCTGCTGAAAGCAAAGAGACCATTTCTTCCAGCTATGTGAATCTCTGGTCACCTTTCCTGACTCCCACAAGAGATGAGCCAGGTTTAGCACCCATGCTGTCCTCTTTTCTTCTGTTCAAACCCACCAAGGCCAAACTATCCAGGGGCACCTGGGTGGCTCAGTTGGTTGAGCGCCCGACTTTTGGTTTTGGCTCAGGTCATGCATGATCTCAGGGTTATGAGATCAAGCCCCACATTGGGCTACACACTGGGCATGGAGCCTGCTTAAGATTCTTTCCCTCCCTCTCCCTTTGCACCTCCCCACTCCCACTTGCAGGCACATGCACTCTCTCTCTCTTTCTCTCTCTTTCTCAAAAATAAAAAATAAATAAAAATTAAAAAAAAATTTTTTTTAAAGATTTTATTTGACAGAGAGAGACACAGCGAGAGAGGGAACACAGCAGGGGGAGTGGGAGAGGGAGAAGCAGGCTTCCCGCCGAGCAGAGAGCCCGATGTGGGGCTCGATCCCAGGACCCTGGGATCATGACCTGAGCCGAAGGCAGACGCTTAATGACTGAGCCACTCAGGCGCCCCAAAAATTTTTAAATTTTTAAAAAAGAAAGCGAATAGCTGAGTGGGCTGACAGTGGATGGTATCAGAGCAGTGAGAGCGATGTCCAAGAGACTAGATCAAGGCAGGGTGGGGGCAGATTGTAAAGAACATTGAATGGCACGTTAAGGAGGAGGTGGACCCCCTCCTCTAGGCAATGGGGTGTTCCAAGCAAATGACACACAATCCAATCCGCTTTTACAAAATGAGCTCTGGTAGCAGTATGGAGGTTTGAGAGGCAAAGGTAAGACCATTTAGGAGGCTCTAGCAAAGGGCTAGCTAAGAAATAAGAGCCATACGTAGGACAGCGGTAGTGGGGACTGAAAGGTGGCAGATTTGAGCAACACTAAGAAGCAGGGGTACGCTGGTAAACACCAGAAAAGAAAAAAAAAAAGCCCTGATTTATAGTGTTTGCTGATTTCCGCCTTGTAAATACATCCCCCCTGGCAGATCTCAAGGCACAAACCGGACATCAAGGGACGCGAAATTGAGAAGAGCTCAATCAGCTCTTTTGAGCCAGTGTGTCCCTATGAAGTGACCAGTTAGATGTGGGGGAAATGAGAGAAAAATCAAAGATAATGGATGTGTCTCATTTGGATGACTCCTTAGATGTTAAATGAATGGAGAGAGGGAACTGCAGAGGAAAACCAGATTTTGTTTGTTTGTTTGTCGGGGATGGGGGAGGGCTAAGAGGTGAGAGGCATACCAGGAGGGAATTAACAATGTTGAGTTGGAAGTGCCAGCCCTGAAATTCAATTTTCAGTGAGGCTCTGCCTTGTAACAATAACCCACGTTAATGGAATACTAACACTATACTAAGAATATTCTTTCCCCTTCATAAGGACCCTATGGGTCTAGCAGAATAGCTGGCATATCGTAGTCACTCAACAAATATCTATTAAATGAATGAATGGATTAGGCGCTCTTGTTTTCTTCAGTTTATAAATAAGAGCAATGAAACACAAATTGGTTAAGTTACTTGTACAAGAGCACACAGCTGGACTCAAACTTAAGCCTGCTCGATCCCCAAACCACGTTGCTATACTACATGCGTGCTGTGGAGACAAACCATGGGGGACTTTTTTATCTTTCTAACTCTAGTTCATCACAATGCCTGGACCTATGCTATGGACTGAATGTTTGTGTCTTTCCAAAATTCGTCTGTGGAAGCCCTAACCCCCAGTGTGACTGTATGTAGAGATAGGGCCTTGGTGGAGGTTAAGGTTAGATGAGGTCAGAAGGGTAGGTCCCTGATCCAAGGGACCTTAGTGTCCCTATAAGAAGAGTAGGAGAGACCAGAGCACTCTCTTGCTCACTTGCACCCTCTTTCTTTTTTTCTCTCCTCTCCTCATCTCTCTCTCCAACCACCCCTCCAATGTGCACTCACTGAAGGAAGGCTTTTTTTTTTTTGCCTTTTTTTTTTTTCCATTTTCTTACCATCTCCAACCAGAGCCGGCCACAGCAAGGCCCTCCTGCCTTTGGATGGTACATACTCTCTCTCTCTCTTTCTCTCTCTCTTTTTTTTTTTTTTTTTTTTTTTTTGCTGAAGGAAGGCTTTTGAGGACAGAGCGAGAATGTGGCTGCAAATCTGGAAGAAAACTTACCAGAAGCTGAATCAGCCAGCACCTTGATTCTGGACTTTGCAGCCTTCAGAACTGCGAGAAAGTAAGTGTCTGTTGTTTAACCACCAAGTCTATGGTATTTTTTAAGCTTTTTAAAAAGATTTTTATTTATTCATTTAAGAAAGAGAGAGAGCACAAGCAGGGAGGAGGGGCAGAGGGAGAGGGAGAAGCAGGCTCCCCACCGAGCAGGGAGCCGGATGTGGGGCTCAATCCCAGGACCATTAGATCATGACCTGAGCTGAAGGCAGACACTTACCGACTGAGCCACCCAGGCGCCCCAAGTCTGTGTATTTTGTTATGGTAGCCTGAGCTGACCAATACCCAAGTATCAGACCGTAAATATTTGTTGAATGAATGAGGACTGATCTTAACATTTATATTGGAAACACTCTTTTTCAGAGATAAGACCTGGTAGGGACAGAAGGAAAAAATGGGAGTTAAAGAAGGCTCCACATGAGAGATCTTTGATGGTGGATTTTTCTCGGAGAAAAGCTTCTCTCTATAGGGCTAGGAAGGGGTTTCTTGCCAGGGTTTACAGGTTATCACTAGCCAAGCCTCAGAAATATCTTCTCCTGAGGATCTTCCTACTCTGTTTCCTCCATTCTTGATTTACTTATGACATTGGGAATGCAATGGGAGAATTAGAAAAGTATTTATTAATTTAACAAATATATATTGAGTATCTTCTGTGCTATACAATATGTCCACTATAGTATTCATTTTTTTTACTACAAGCCTTGGAGGTAGTTCATATTATCTTATAAGTGAAATCACACATTTAAACTCTTGTCTGACTTTAAAAAAAAAAAAAATATATATATATATATATATATATATATATATATCTGTATCTCATCTCCCTTTCTTTACCCTTACTAACCAGCAGGGTGCATCCTCTGCTCAATAATCTTTTCTCTACCTCTTGGCTGCTGCATGTTTCCATTTGGGGGTACTGTGCTAACTGCTCTTTATGCATTCTCTTATTTCCTTCTCATAGCAACCCTAGGCATCTAGCCCAGTACCTAGCTCATAGTAAATATTCAATAAATACGTTTTGGAAGGATGACCATGTAATAATAATAGGAAGCAACATTTATTGATTCTTCTATGGGTCAGCATCCATTCGAAATACTTTACATGCATTCACTTATTTAATTTCCACAGCAACACAATGAGTTAGTGACTACTCTTTTCCACCTTTTAAATGTACCTCCTGGGGCGCCTGGGGCGCCTGGGTGGCTCAGTCGTTAAGCGTCTGCCTTCGGCTCAGGTCATGATCCTGGGGTCCTGGGATCGAGCCCTGCATCGGGCTCCCTGCTCCGCGGGGGGCCCACTTCTCCCTCTCCCACTCCCCCTGCTTGTGTTCCCTCTCTCGCTGTGTCTCTCTCTGTCAAATAAATAAATAAAATCTTTAAAAAAATAATAAATGTACTTCCTGATGATAACTTTTTGGGTGTTCCACAGGCATCTCAAGTTCAACATGCTTAAAATTGAGTACCTCTTCCCCATAGCTCCTTTCCATATAGCCACCTCCCCCCCACCACACATCCTCCTCCCCTGAGTAGACATCTATCTACCTAACATCTTACTGGCCCTGCTTCTACAAAAAGCAGGTATCATTCTTCGGGGGAAACTGGCCCTCCACCATTTTACTGGTTCTTGTGGAATTATGAATACAGCACCTCCCCCTTTCCACCACAGCGGTGGGGTGTGTGATCCAAGCAAGATTGGACTCTCTTAGAAAACTGAATCTCAAGTGCATATGGAGATGAAAGTTGGCTAGGGTTTGGTTATCTAATGTCAGCACCCTAAAGAGACATCCATAATTTCCTGCTCTCAGAGAAACCTATAGTTGCTCTTATCCTGTCCTTTCTAAGGTCTGACCCAGCTCTTCCTTCAGTTGTGACCTATCCTTCCAATGAATTCCATTTTTTGTGGTTTAAGTCAGTCAGAGTTTTTTTCCACTTAAATTTAAATTTCTTTTTTTTTTTTTTTGCTGTTTGCAACCAAAGCACTCTGATTAAACCAAACTCAGTGAACAGTACCATTTTTTACCCAGTAGTTTAGGTTAGAAACCTGAGAGTACTAGGCCAATAACACACTCCTATCTTGTCAGTCACAAAGTCTGATATTGATTCTACTTCTTATATCTTCCTAATCTGTCTCTGTTCTTATTGCTACTGCCTTGATTTAGGCCCTGGTCCTGCCTTGATTGCAGCAAAAGTCTCCTTGTTGGTCTTCTTGCTTCTGGTTTAGTCCCTTCCAATATATTCATGCTATAGTGGATGCTTTCTGAAAACCCAAATCTCATCATGTTACTCCACTACTTAATACCTTTTGTGGTTCCCATACCATTGAAGATGAGTTTGAATTCCTTTTTTTTTAAAGATTTTGTTTATTTATTTGAGAGAGAAAGAATGAAAGAGAGAGAGCACGAGGTGGGGGAGGGTCAGAGGGAGAAGCAGACTCCCTGCTGAGCAGAGAGCCCGATATGGGACTTGATCCTGGGACTCCAGGATCATGACCTGAGCCGAAGGCAGTAGCTTAATCAACTGAGCCACCCAGGTGCCTCGAGTTTGAGTTCCTCAGCTTAGTGCAAAGGGCAACTTAAGACTAAGCCCCTGCCCATAATTCTCCCTCTATTTGAATAAAAGAAAATAAAACCACTATTTTTTGTGGTAACATTCGACTACCCGTCCACCACATAGTGCAAAGCAATAGGCAGGAGATATTTTCAAAATATTTCCCCAAAAGATCTTAACTCCTGGAGGGCAGTTTTATTCATCTTTGTAATCACCGTGCCTACTCATAGTTAGACACATGATACTTAATTCCCTTCCCTCTTTCCCGTGCTGGATATTCTCCAATAATTCCTCAGTGGCATTATTTCATTCTATTTCTTTGTTGCTTTGACACTTCTGTATAAGCCAAAATGTATGCATTATTATCTTTTCTTCCCTTGGTCATCCCCCACTGAGCCCAAGCCTCCCTATATTCATGCTCTATGTGACCTATCCCATATCCTTCCTTTCCCCTTGAATCTTGGCTGGTCTTGTGACTTTTTTTGACCAATAGATAGAAGTAACTATGTGAATGTTAAGGCAAGGTTGTAAGAAGCTTTACCCTATTACCTGAGCAACTTGGACCACTCCCACTCAGAACCCGGCCATTATGCTAAACTCAGGCCACATGGAAAAGGCACATGTAGTTGCCCCAGTTGACAGCCCCAGTTAAATTCCTAGCCCACAGCTAGCTAGCATCAGCCACCAGTGATGTGAATGAGCCATCTTGAATATCCAGCCCAATCGAGTCCTTCGATGAATCTAACCACTAGCCAAGAATTGCCCAGCTGAGCCTAGTCAGCTCACAAAAGTGTTAGGTAAAAATAGTTTTGACTTTGGGTGGGCTTGTTACACAACAGAAGATAATTAGGACACTCTTCTCATTCTACCGTGTATCTTAAAAAAATTCTCATAGGTAAACTAGTTCATGTTGTAAGATGGAAACTTCTTTTCTGGTTATACTATCGTCCAGTCGAACAAGTTTTTCCTCCTAGGACAAGCATTCAGAGAAACTAACCTAGATGACACAGCTTTACATCTTCTACAATCCGAGTTTCTCTAAAAGAGGGAATATATTCATTGAGATGTTATAAAATTAGGAATAGTACTGATTATAGAATTTCAGTAATTGCAGGCTTGTGATGAAGCATTCTGACATTCAAGTACTTTTTTCTTTCATCTCTAAATGTCTGCCCTAGAACTCTTCTATTGGTAGCTATAGAACCCACAGACAACTTTATCCCTACTTAACAAAAGTAGACCGTTGACATCTCATTCCCACTTACCTTCCAATGCTTCCCTTTATTTATTTATTTTTCTTAGTGGCTAGTCACTGAATTGTCAATTGTATCTTGATGCTTTTTTCTGACAATATATACCAAAGGCAACCATTAACAAGAACCAAGTTAACTATTTTTTCAATCTCACAACTTCTCCCTGCAAATCCTCAGCATCTTAAGATTCTCACTTCAAAGGAGAATTGCTAGATAAAAGAATCCTGAGTCCATCAACTACTATCATTCTAAGCAAAATGTTTCCCTAGGTACTTAATGTACTTAATGATGATAAGTTGGGTGAAGAAGCAATAATAATAATGTTTAACATTCATCAAGTGATTATTATATACTAAGCACTGTTCTAAGTGCTTTACATATATTAATTCATATAATTCTTGTCACAACCCTGAAAGGAAGGTGATATTATTATTCCTGTTTTATAGATAAGAAAACTGAGACACAGAGAGATTAAATAACTTGCCCAAGGCCACATACTTAGAGTATGGCAGAGTCTAGATTTGAACCTTAGGCAATCTAGCTTCAGAATGTGCTTTCTTAACCACTATACTATTAGGTCAAGTTTTTGTTCAAAGCTTTCAAACACTCAAACTTGAAAGAATGAAACAGAGAAAGCAGAATTACCCAGTACCAATTTATCTTCTATTTTCTCTGTGTTAGAAAATGATTATTCATTGGTCTGGGAAGGGTAGAACAATTACTGGTATGAATGTTATATCCAAAAATGAGTTAAGCAACTCCAAAGACAACATCTCATCAATCTGTAAAAATGAAATTCTAGGGACTTGTGCCTGTAACTTACCCTTTGCCCCTCAACTTTACTCCTACCATTCTACACTTTGCTCTGTACATTTCCCAGGCTCTCTTGCCACCTTAGCTTGCTCTTAGGATCTGCCAATAGGAGGCACCAGCAGGCGATCACACGGCAGGTGGAAGAGAGATGCTTCCTGCTTTTGGCTCTGATTGAAGGCAGTTGCTGGTAGGACTTGTAGTGCCAGCAATACTAGTTTCTAGACCTGGTTAAGTTGATACTACTTCGGTAGATCTATACTTGATTGTAATAATGTCTCTCATAGTGCAATAGTAGGTACAAGCTTCACTTCAGAAATACTAGTTTCTGATCTCTGTATCACCTCTTCCTCCTTTTTCCTCCCCTTCTCCCTTTTGCTCTACATTCTTTTCAAAATCTTTTTAACTAATTTTTTTAAATCAAATTTCCTGTTTGAAACACAAGGAGTAATTTCTTTTTATCTGGCTGGACCCTAGGACCCCAAAGAACTTAGTGATGAGACTATTGGATCCCTATAAATGATCTTTGAGAAAGTGACAATTATAGGAATAGCATCAGAAAACTGAAAGCAGTGAAACACTGTACTTTAAGAAACACCTTTTGTATTGTAAAGAATAACACATACAGAAAAATGAGCACACAGAGATATATAGCTCAATAGTTTACCGAGAATCAGCCATGTAACCAGAACCCAGGTCATGAAACAGAACATTACCAACACCCCAGAATCCCCCTGCCAATCACTAAGTCCTCTTTCTTCCACAAAGGCAACCATTAACCTGACTTTTATGAAAATCATGTCATCTTTATAGCTTTACCACCTAAGCATTAATCATTAGGTAATGCCTGAACATTAATAGCTTAGGGTTTTTGTTTTGTTTGTTTTGTTTTTGAACCATTATATACATGTAATCAAACAATATGTATACTTCTGTGCTGGCTTCTTTCTTCTTTTTTTTTTTTTAAGATTTTATTTATTTATTTATTTATTTGACAGAGAAAGCACAAGCAGGCAGAGGGAGAGGGAGAAGAAGGCTCCCCGCAGAGTAGGGAGCCCGACACAGGACTCGATCCCAGGACCTTCATGGGATCATGACCTGAGCCAAAGGCAGCCACTTAACCAACTGAGCCACCCAGGCATCCTGTGTCTGGCTTCTTTCGCTCAACATTATTTTTGTTAGATTCATCCATTCTGATGCAAGGAACTGTAATTAATGCATTTTATTGCTCTATAATATTCTATTGTATGAACAAACATGGCTACCAAACATGATCTGTTTTGGTCTGTAGGCTGTATTAATAAAGTAGGTACCATTTAGTAAAATATCAATGAACTAGATGGCATGCTGGGAAGGATGAGCAAGACAGTAAAGGTCTAGCCGTTTACACTGGTCTGGAAAAATAGAAGGCTTAGGGCATAGAAGAAAAGGAACTACAGCTGTCTTAAAATTTTTAAGGAGTTACCATGTGTAAGAGGAACTGAACTTATTCTCTGCATTTTCAGAGGGCAGAATTAGGACAAATAGGTAGATGGTATAAATATTTCAGCCATCTTATCATTATATTCTTGTCCTTGTTGTCCCATAAAGTTCTTGGAGATAAATATGGATAAATTAAAATGATCTGTATGGCTAGTTGCCTGAGCACAGGGTTTTTAAATGCAATAAAATAGTTATAGAAATAATCTTCATCTCAGCATTTTCTGCAAGCTTTCTGTTGAGAGAAACTTTTCAGCTGGAGCAAGCAGAGGCAAATCAATAGAAAAGATAGGCTAGAAACTCTAGTAGATACTGACCATACCAATCATGAGAACTAAATGATGTGAAGACTTCTGAATTGGAAAATTGCCATTTCAATTTTACACTAATCTTTTTTTTTTCAGTTTTACACTAATCTTAAAAATCAATTCCTATACTAGGTAATGTTGGGAACTTTCTAACAAAAAGGTGATTTCAAATATGTAAAGTTAGAGGAAAGCCAGCAGAAATTTCTTGGAGCTTCTGTGTGTATATGTTTGTCTAACGCTACCTGCTTTACAGAGTTCTAAAGTTCAAACAAGATAAGGTAAATATAAGTACTTTATAAGCTCCAAAGTACATTAAACTAGAAGATGAGCTTTAAAAAAACAAGGTTCCAAAGAACGCTCAGAAGAATCAGCCTGAAGTTCCAAACCAGGACTTAGTCTGTATAATTTTTTCAGAAATGAGGCTCCTAAAAATTTTCTGATGAGATCCTTAAACAGAATTAAAGACATAGTAAAAATTAACCTCTAGAGAAGGAGTTAATTTGTGAATAATGAATAAACGCAAAAGGCTATATATACCATTAGACTTTGGAGCCTCATGTTGAAATTCTGCTAAGAAAAAGCCTCTTCTAGTCTACCACCTCCTTAAATACAGTACCAGAGGTTCTTCTTTTATAAGCTGGCCAAAGTACTAACAGGGTTGCTTAAGTGGCAGAGATAACTAATAACCAAAGTGGTTTTTGCTAAAATTTATTCCCCTAATCTAAGCGTATTAAAGAAAGAGGTATGGAATCTGACATTATTAGAAAATCATAGGATGAAAAAGCTCTCTCAGAGCCTTCAAATTCTATCTTAAGATTTTTGGTGGAGAATTTCAGCCATCTGTAATGAGTACAATGATCTCAATCACACCTCTCTCCATTTACTTTTCTTTCCTCAATTTACTATTAGCCGTAGTATGATGCCTCAATGTACTTCTGTGTACATTGGGTGGAGGAAATGGAGATAGAGAAAGAATACAGTATTTAAGAAAAATTCATGTCTAACAGAAAAACCAAGTAAACTCCACCCACATCTCTCCCTAACCCCTTAGCCAGCTCCCTGGGGAAATTCCTGATGACAGTGAGATCAAACTTTTGCAGACAGCTAGTGAGCACATGCAGAAAGCCAGCCCGAATCACAGAAAGACAATTCAACAAAATCAGGAAAATAACACACAAACAAAATGTGAAGTTGAACAAAGAGAAAGAAATCACAGAAAAGAACCAAATAGAAATTCAGGAGCTGAAAAATACAATGAATGAAATGAAAACTGCAATAGACAGTATTAACATTAGACTGGATCAAACAGAAGACTCTGTGATGTCAAAGGAAGGACCTTTGAAATTATCCAGTCACATGAGAACAAAGAAAAAAGAATGAAAAAATCTTACTTGAACTATGGGATATCATCAAAAGAAACAATCTATGAATTACTGGAGTCCCAGAAGGAAAAGAGAGGGAGAAGGGGGCATAAAGTTTATTTAAAGATCTGGGTAGACATTTGGCTATCCAAGTTCATGAGGTACATAGGTCCTCAAACAAATTCAATTCAAAAAGATCTTCTTCAAGACATATTATAATAAAACTGTCAAAAGTCAAAGACAAAGACAGAATCTTAAAAGCAGCAACAGAAAAGAATCTTGTCACTTATCAGGAAACCCCCATAACTCATTCAATGGATTTCTCAGCAGAAACCTTATAGGCCAGGAGAAAGTAGGATGATATATTCAAAGTGCTGGGAAAAAAAAAAACCCTGCCAACTACGAATACTTTATCTGGCAGTTATCCTGTAGAAATCAAGCATAGATAAGGATTTTCCCAGACAAACAAAAGCTGAGGGAGTTCATCACCACTACACCTGCATTTTAAGAAATGTTGAATGAGGGCACCTGGGTGGTTCAGTCAGTTAAACATCCGCCTTTGGCTCAAGTCATGATCCCAGGCTCCTGGGATCCAGCCCTGTGTCAGGCTCCCTGCCCAGTGGGGAGTCTGCTTCTCCCTCTGCCTCTGCCCCCGCCCCCCACCACTTGTGCACGCACACACACACACACTCTCTCTCTTAAATAAATAAAGAGAATCTTTAAAAAAATGTTGAATGGAGATCTTCAAGTTGAAATTAAAAGATACTAACAAGTAACATGAAAATATAAAACACAGTGGTATAGGCAAGTATACAGTCATATTCAAAATTCTTTAATACTGTAATATGATGGTGTGTTAACCACTTAACTCTAGTATAAAGGTTAAAGGTCAAAAGTATTAAAATAACTATATTTTTTTAATAAATACAAAATATAGAAAGGGGTAAACTGTGATATCAAACACAAAAATATGGGAAGGATTTTTTGCAAAAACACTAACTCAAGAAGACATCTGCACCCACCCCCCATGTTCATAGCAGCATTATTTATAATAGCCAAGACATTGGACAAGACTTAGGAGACAACCTAAGTGTTCATCAATGGATGAATGGAAAAATAAGTTGTTATATATATATATATATATATATATATTATTCAGCCATAAAAAATGAGGAAATTTTACCATTTGCAACACCATGGATGGACCTTGGAGGCATTATGCTAAGTGAAATAAGTCAAACAGAGGTGGGTGAAATAGGTGAAGGGGATTAAGAGGTCCAAACTTCCAGTTATAAGTCACAGAGATAAAAAGTACAGCATAGAGAATATAGTCCACAGTATTGTAATAATGTATGGTGACAGATGGTGAATACACTTATCATGGTGAGCACTGAGTGATGCATATAATTGTTAAATCACTATGTTGTACACCTGAAATTAATATAATGTATGTCAACTATATTTCAATAATAAAAAAGGAGAAGATACAACAATCATAAACATATATGCACCCAACATTGCAGCATCTAAATATATTCAGAAAATACTAACAGATCTGAAGGGGAAAATAGACAACAGTACAATAATAGCAGGGGACTTTAATACCTCACTTTCAACAATGGATAGATCATGCAGACAGAAAAACAATTAGAAAACTTTGAATTTGAACAATACTAAAGACCAAATGGACCTAAAAGATATATACAGAACATTCTATCCAACAACAGCAGAATATACATTCTTCTTAAGTGCACATGGAACATTCTCCAGCATATATTACATTATAGTCTTGGCAAATTTGAGAAGACTAAAATCATACAAAGTGTCTTTCCCAACTACAATGATATGAAACTAGAAGCCAATTACAGAAGGAAAACTGGAAAATTCACAAATATGTGGAAATTAAACAACACACTCCTGAACAATCAATGGATCAAAGAAAAAAATCAAAGGGGAATTTTTTAAAATCTCACAACAAATGAAAATAAAAATACAATATATCAAAACTATGGGATGCAGCAAAAGCAGTTCTTAGAGGGAAGTAATAAATGCCTCCATTAAGGAAAAGAAATGAAAGTAATGACCTAACCTTACACCTTGAAAAACTAGAAAAGGAAGAACAAACTAAGCCCAAAAGTTGCAGAAGGAAGGAAAAACAGATCAGAGTAGAAACAAATGAAATAGAGACCCGAAAAATAATAGAAAAGAGCAACAAAATTAAGAACTAATTTTTTTTTAAAGATTTTATTTATTTATTTGACAGCGAGAGACACAGCGAGAGAGGGAACACAAGCAGGGGCAGAGGGAGAGGGAAAAGCAGACTCCCTGCTGAGCAGGGACCCGGAAGTGGGACTTGATCCCAGGACCCTGGGACCATGACCTGAGCCAAAGGCAGACGCTTAATGACTGAGCCACCCAGGCGCCCCAAGAACTAGTTTTTTGAAAAGATAAAATTGTCAAACCTTTAGCTACACTAACCAAGAGAAAGAGAAGATGCAAAAAAAGTAAATAAATAAAATCAGAAATGAAAGAGATGTTACAACTGATACCACAAAATATATAGGATCATAGAGACTACTATGAACAATTATATACCAACAAATTGGATAACTTAGAAGAAATGGATAAATTCCTAGGAACGTACAACCTACCAAGAATGAATTTTGAAGAAATAGAAAATTCTGAACAGACCAACAATGAGTAAGGAGATTGAGTCAGTAATCAAAACCCTCCCAACAAAGAAAAGCCCAGGACTAGATGGCTTCACTGGTAAATTCCAAAGAATTTAAAGTATTTAATTTTATAATTAAATATATTAACTTATTAAATTAAAATTATTAAATTAAATTAATTTAAGGAGTTAATGCCAATATTTCACAAACTCTTCCAAAATATAGGAGATGACATGTTTTAACTCATTCTTTTGCCAGTATTACCACAGTATCAAAACCAGACAAAGAGGGGTGCCTGGGTGGCTCAGCCGTTAAGCGTCTGCCTTCTGCTCAGGTCATGATCCTAGAGTCCTGGGATCGAGACCTGCATCGGGCTCCCTGCTCAGCCGGGAGTCTGCTTCTCCCTCTCCCACTCTCCCTGCTTGTGTTCCCTCTCTCGCTGTGTCTCTCTCTGTCAAATAAATAAAATCTTTAAAAAAAAAAGGTATCACAAGAAAATTACAAACCAATATCACTCATGAATATAGATGTTGTAAATCCTCAATGAAATACTATCAAGTTGAATCTAGCCACATATAAATGTATTGCATTCCATGACCAGGTGGGATTTGCACCCAGGAATGCAATGTTGAGTAAACATACAAATACAACCAATGTAATTCATGGTATTAATAAAGAACAAAAACCAAACCATATGATCATCTCAATAGAAGCAGAGAAACCATTTGACAAAATTCAACACCCTTTTATATAATAAAAGAACTCAGCAAATGAAGAATAGAGAGGAATTTTCTAAACCTTATAAAGAACATCTACTAAATATCCACAGCTAACATCATATTTAATTCTGAAAGAATGAAAGCTCTCCCCCTGAGTTCAGGAACAAGAAAAAGATGTCCCCTCTCCCCATTTCCATTCACCATTCTACTGGAGGTTCTACTAGCCAAGATAATTTGCCAAGAAAATGAAATAAAAGGTATCCAGATTGGAAACAAAGTAGTAAGAATATCTCTATTTGCCGATGGCATGATCTTGTATATAGATAATCAAAATAAATCCTCTATCTGAGGGGCGCCTGGCAGTTGGTTAAGCCTCTGACTCTTGGTTTCGTCTCAGGTCGTAATCTCAGGGTCATGAAATCAAGTCCCGAGTCAGGCTCCATGCTGAGTGTGGAGTCCGCTTGGGATTCTCTCTCCTCCCTCTGCCCCTCTCACTTGAGCTCTCTCTCTCTAATAAATAAATAAATCTTTTAAAAAACTATCTGAACTATTAAATAAGTTCAGCAAGGCTACAAGATACGAGATCAAAATACTAAAATCAGTTGTATTTCAAAACTGCTACAACTCAATAGCAAGGAAACAAATAACCTGATTTTTTAAAAAAGGGCAAAGAGGAGCACCTGGGTGGTGCAGTCAGTTGAGCATCCGACTCTTAGTTTTGGCTTGGGTTGCGATCTCGGGGTCGTGGGATCAAGCCCTGTGTGGGGCTCCTTGCTCAGCGTGGAGTCTGCTTAGGACCCTCTCTCCCTCTCCCTCTGCACCCACCCCGGCTCTCTCTCTCTAAAAATAACTAAATCTTAAAAAAATAAAATAAAAAATAAAAAAGGGCAAAGAAACTGAATTGACATTTCTTTGAAAGATATAGAAATGGCCAAGAAGTATATGAAAACGTGCTCAAGATCACTAATCATTAGGGAAATGCAAATCAAAATTATAATGAAAGGGATGCCTCGGTGGCTCAGTCAGTACTTCTGAGTACTTCTAGCTGCCTTAGGTATAAAAGTGTAACATATATTCTATACCAATTATCCTTCTTTCTTAATAATAGAATCCCAGGGCACCTGGGTGGCTCAGTCGGTTAAGCGGTTGCCTTCGGCTTGGGTCGTGATTCCAGGGTCCTGGGATTGAGCCCCACATCGGGCTCCTTGCTCAGCGGGGTGCCTGCTTCTCCCTCTCCCACTCCCCCTTCTTGTGTTCTCGCTCTCTGACAAATAAATAAATAAAATCTTTTAAAAAATGATTATGAGATATCACCTCATACTTATCACAATAGCTATTATCAAAACAAACAAACAAAAACCAAAAGATAGCAAGTGTTGTCAAGGATATGGAGAGTAAAAAAAGAACCCTTGTAAAATGTTGGGAATGTAAATTGGTGCAACTACTATAAAAAACAGTATGGAGGTTCTTCAAAAACTTAAAAGTGCAACTACTATATGATCCAGCAATCCCACTTCTGGGTATATATTTAGAGGAATTGAAATCAGGATCTTGAAGAGATATCTGCACTTCCATGTTCATTGCAGCATTATGCACCATAGCCAAGACATGGAAACAACCTAAATGTCTACTGATGGATGAATTAATAAAGAAAATATGGTATATACATACATTGGAATATTTTTCAGCCTAAAAAACAAAGAAATTCTACCATTTGTGACAACATGGGTGAATGTAGAGGACATTATTCTAAATAAAATAAGCCAGACACAGGACAAATACTACATGATACCACTTACATGAATAATCTAAAATAGTCAAACTTGTAGAAGAAGAGAGTAGAATGGTATTGTGAAGGACTGAAGGGACTGGGAATAGGAGGGTAATATTCAAAGTGTACAAAGTTTTAGTAAAAAAAAACAAAATCAGCTGTATTTCTATATACTTATAATGATCAATACAAAAATGAAATTAAGAAAACAATTCCATTTACAATGTACATTTACAATTTACATCAAAAAGAATAAAACAGGAATAAATTTAACAAAAGAAGTGCAAGACTTGTACACTAAAAACTACAAAACATTGTTGAAATTAAGTAAAGCAGACCTGAATAGATGGAAACACATCTGGTGTTCATGAACTGGAAGATTTAAAATTGTTAAGATAGCACTACTCTCCAAATTAATCTACAGTTTCAAGTTGTTCTCAATCAAAATTCCAATTGCCTTTCTTTGCAGCCATTAAAAAGTTAATCCTAAACTTCATATGGAAATGCAAGGGACCCATAATAGCCAAAACAACATTGAAAAAGAAGAACAAAGTTGGACTATCCACACTTCTCAGTTTGAAAGCTTACCACAAAACTACACTAATCAAGACAGTGTGGTATTGACATGAGAACAGACATATAGATCATTAGAACAAAACTAAAGGTATAAACCCATACTTCTATAGCCAATTGATTTTTGACAAGGATGCCAAGACAATTCAATGGGGGGAATAATAGCCTGTTTACCAAATGGTATTGGGACAAATGTATATCTTCACGCAAAAGAATAAATTTGTACCTGTAACTCACACCATATAAAATAATTAACTCAAAATGGATGAAAGATCTAAGCTAAGACTATAAAACTCTCAGAAAAAAACATTGATATAAATCTTCATGACCTTGGATTAGGCAACAATTTCTTAAACATGACACCTGAAGTACAAGCAACCAATGAAAAACTAGATTGGACTTCATCAAAGTTTAAAAATGGTGTGCATTGGGGTGCCTGGGTGGCTCAGTCGTTAAGCATCTGCCTTTAGCTGGGGTCGTGATCCCAGGGTTCTGGGGTCGAGCTCCGCATCAGGCTCCCTGCTCAGCGGGGAGCCTGCTTCTCCCTCTCCCTCTGCGTGCCACTCCCCCTGCTTGTGCTCTCTCTTTGTCAAATAAATAAATAATATCTTTTTTTAAAAAAATGGTGTGCATTGTGGGGTACCTGGGTGGCACAGTCGGTTAAGTGTCCGACTCTTGGTTTCAGCTCAGGTCATGATCTCAGGGTCCTGAGATCTAGCCCCATGTCCAGCTCTGTGCTAAACGTGGAGTTTACTTGAGATTCTCTCCCTTTCCCTCTCCCTCCCTCTCTGTTCCTCTCCCATTTGTGCTCTCTCTAAAATAAATAAATAAAATCTTTAAAAATTGCGTGCATTGAAGGGCACTATCAAGAAAGTGCAAAGGCAACCAACTATTTTCAAATCATATATTTGATAAGCATCTTGTATTCAGAATATATAAAGAAGTCTTACAACTCTACAACAAAAAGACTAACAACCCAGTTTTAAAAAATGGGCAAAGGACTCAAATGTGCATTTCTCCAAAAGATACATAATGGCCAACAAGACACAAAAAGATGCTCAACATCATTAGTCATTAGGTAAATGGAAATCAAAGCCACAATGAGATAACACCTCATACCCACTAGCATGGCTATAACTTTTTAAAAATGAAAAATAACAAGTGTTAGTGAGGATGTGGAAAACATGAAACTCTCATACATTGCTGATGGGAATGTAAAATGGTGAAGACACTTTGGGAAACAGTTTGGTAGTTCCTCAATTAGTTAAACATAGAATTACCATATGACCCTGTCATTGTATTCCTAGGTCTATACCCCAAAGAACTGAAACACAAGTGTTCAAATAAAAATCTGAATGTTCACAGCCGCACTATTCACAATAGCCAAAGGTGAAAACAACTTGAATATCCATCAAATGATAAATGGATAATAAAAGGTGGTATATCCATACAAAGGAATATTATTCAGCCATAAAAAGGAATGACATACTGATACATGTTGCATAACATTGAAATCATTATGCTAAGTGAAAGAAACCAGACACAAACAGCCACATATTGTATGATTCCATTTATATGAAATATCCAGCATAGGCAAATCCATAGAAAGAACACAGACTGGTGGTTTCCTGGAGCTGGGAGAAGAGGGGGAAATGAGGAGCAATCATTTAATGGGTACATTCTGGGGAAAGTGATGAAAAGGTTCTGAAACTAGATATTGGTGATGGTTGTACAACATTGTAAATGTATTTAATGCTACTGAATTGTACACTTCAAAATGATTAAAATGGTAGGGGCGCCTGGGTGGCTCAGTCGTTAAGCGTCTGCCTTCGGCTCAGGTCATGATCCCAGGGTCCTGGGATCGAGCCCCGCATCGGGCTGCCTGCTCCGCGGGAAGCCTGCTTCTCCCTCTCCCACTCCCCCTGCTTGTGTTCCCTCTCTCGCTGTCTCTCTCTGTCAAATAAATAAATAAAATCTTTAAAAAAAAAAAAATGATTAAAATGGTAAGTATTGTGTATATCTTACCAGGATAAGAAAAAGTAGTAAAATGTAAAACAAAGAGTTATCTTACCAAAACTAGCCTTAAAAAGTGCTTAATGAAACCTAATAATATAAAAGTACAAATTATAAAATGTTTAAGAAGTCAAAGTTAAACCTACTGGTGATAGAGTAAGACAAAATGTTACAAAAAATATTTAATGCTCATTAAGGTCAAGGAGAAATCTGAGACCTAGGTTAAAAAGAGCTAATGTAGTTGTTAGCCAATGTCTACTCTTACGTAAATGATTGTTAGGGGTAGAGTTTTTCAAGTGTAGATCCCAGCAAGATTTAATTATTGTCTAACCCCTTAGAACCTAAGTCACAGGCCAAGAAGCCTCAAGTTCTTGTCTTCAGCTCAATTCACTTCCAAATACAAGGGAAATGGCTCTTTGAAGTCTGGAAAAGCAGAAAACCGTAATTGTCCTCTAGTTCCCTGTTCAGCTCAATATACTCATTTTCCCTACTCTAGCTTTCTCTGCACGTGTAGAGGCTAAATTGCAGAGGTCAAATTCTTACTTCCTTGTAGTGGGATAAATGTCCAGCAGGGAGAGATGGTAAATTATCCTAGATTCTGCAACAATAACATGGAATTCTAAACATGACTAAGAGTTTTTACACAGAATATATTAGAAACTGGGTTCCAAGTTTTTGAAATAAGCCTATTTTTTATCATTCTCACCTGAAATTAAATAAATTAATGTATATATTTTTAACAATGATCCACCTAAAAACATGAGAGCTTCCCAATTCTGTTTAAAATATCATTCCCTGGTTGTATCCTCTTTCAGGATAGAGGAAATTAACTAAACTGTTTTTTAGAAATCTATTGTGTCTTACTTGTTTAAATATAGCCGTTATAGCTATATTATATATTTTATTCTTGGTAGAAAAATATGCCAGTGCCTCTATCATTGATCAAAAACTTTTCTTAAGATTATTTATTTATTTGAGAGAGAGAGAGAGAATATGAGTGGGGGGGAGAGGCAGAGGGAGAAGCAGACTCCCCGCTGAGCAGGGAGCCCGATGTGGGGCTCGATCCCAGGACCCTGAGATCATGACCTGAGCTGAAGGCAGACGCTTAACTGACTGAGCCACCCAAGTGCCTGATCAAAAACTTTTGAAAGAGAAATAATACTACAATGATTTTTTTTTTAAAAGATTTTACTTATTTATTTGACAGAGAGACAGCGAGAGAGGGAACACAAGCAGGGGGAGTGGGAGAGGGAGAAGCAGGCTCCCCACCAAGCAGGGAGCCCAATGAGGGGCTCGATCCCAGGACCCTGGGACCACGACCCGAGCCAAAGGCAGACGCCTAACGACTGAGCCACCCAGGCACCCCACTACAATGATTTTTACCCACATATGATCTCATTACCTAGTTCTACTTATCTATCTGTATTTTAGAAAATTACTTCAGCATTATCTGTTTTCCTTGTTGACCCTTTTAAAATGTCTCAAATAAATATGTAAATCTGATATTTACCCCTAAAGATTCTTTTTCTTTTTTTTAAGATTTTTTATTTATTTGACAGAGAGACAGTGAGAGAGGGAACACAAGCAGGGGGAGTGGGAGAGGGAGAAGCAGGCTTCCTGCGGAGCAGGGAGCCCAATGCGGGGCTCGATCCCAGGACCCTGGGATCATGACCTGAGCCGAAGGCAGACGCTTAACGACTGAGCCACCCAGGCGCCCCACCCCTAAAGATTCTTAAAAATACTTGATAGTTGCATAATTCTCACATATAACTCTGTTTGTATATTCCTAATTTCCTAGACTGGAAGAGGACAAAGTATGAGATAGAAGAGAAGCAAATAATAATTTTATGACTATAATTTTTCTACATTTGTTATTATACAGTTAGGGTAATCATTATGCAAAAATGATATATTAAAGATTACTTATCTCATCCTTTTCCAAAACAGATCTGAAACAGTCCTTACACGTTTTCTTAAACAACTTTGGTGGTATAACTTAGTAACATAAAATTCATCCATTTAAAATTACATAAAATTAAGTGGTTTTTGTTATATTTACAGAGTTAAGAACACACTTCCATCATCTTAAAAAGAAACCTCATAACCCATTAGCAGCCACTCCCTGTCTTAGTCTATTGGGGCTGCTAGAACAAAATACCATAGACTGGGTGGCATATAAACAACAGAAATTTACTTCTCGCAATTCTGGAGGCTGGGAAGTCCAAGATCAAGTTGCTGGCAGATTCAGTGTCTGGTAAGGGCCCACTTCCTGTTCATAGGCAGCCATCTTCTTGTTATAACCTTACTGGATGAAAGAAGCAAGGGAGTCCTCTGGGGCCTCTTTTTATAAGGGGACTTATCCCACTCATAAGGGCACCATCCTCATGACCTAATCACCTCCTAAAAGCCCCATCTCCATGGGGTGCCTGGGTGCCTCAGTCGTTAAGCGTCTGCCTTCAGCTCAGGTCATGTCCCCAGGGTCCTGGGATTGAGCCCCGTGTCGGGCTCCCTGCTCTGCAGGGAAGCCTGCTTCTCCCTCTCCCACTCCCCATGCTTGTGTTCCCTCTCTCGCTATGTCTATCAGTCAAATAAATAAATAAAATCTTTAAAAAAAAAGCCCCACCTTCAAATATCATCACATTGGAGATTAGGTTTCAGCATATGAACTTGGGAGGTGGGGGGACACAAAGGTTCAGTTTGTAGTATTAGCCATTATCTGCTTCCCTTTCCCCATCAGCCCTATAGACAACCACTTTACTTTCTGTCTTTACAGATTTGCCTATCGTCGACATTTTCATATATATAGAACCATACAATATGTGCTCTTTTGTGACTGTCTTGTTTCACTTCACATAAATTTTTGAGGTTTTTCCATACTATAGTATGTATCACTTCTTCAATCCTTTTTTTTTTTTTGGCCAAACACTATTCCACTATATGGAAATAGTGCATTTTATTTATTCATTCATCAGTTGGACATTTGGGTTGATTCCTCTTTTGGCTATTATAAATAATGTTATTTGATAGCATTATGCATATGAACATTTGTGCACAAATTTTTGTGAGGACATGTTTTCATTTCTTTTGGGTATATAGTCAGAAGTGGAATTAGTCATATAGTATCTGTTTAAAATTTTGAGGAACTGCCAAATTGTATTTCAAAGTGGCTACATCATTTATAGTCCAGTCAGCAATGTATGAGTGTTTCAATTTCTCCACATCCTCACTTGTTCTTTTATTATAGCCATCCTAATGGTTGCAAAGTGGTATCTCATTGTGGTTTTGATTTGAATTTACCTAATGACTAATGATGTTGAGCATCTTTTCATGTTATTATTATCCATTCACAGAATTTTCTGGGGAAAAATATCTGGAACTTTTGCCCATTTTTTAATTGGGTTGTCTTTTTATTATTGAGTCATGAGTTCTTTATATACTCTAGATACAAGACACTTCTCAGATATACGATTTGCAAATATTTCCTGCCATTCTGTGCATTTTCTGTTCACTTTCTGGGTGGTCTCATTTAAAGCACAAAGTTTCTAATTTTGATGAAGTTCATGAATTTTTCTTTAATGTTTTGCTTTTGTTATCATAGCTACAAAATGACTAAAGGTCATGAAGATTTAGTTTTTGTCTAGCTTTACAGTTTTATTTTTATTTTTGCACGTGTGCACACACGAGAGAGAGAGAGAGAGAGCGCACAAGCAGGGGGAGGGGCAGAGGGAGAAGCTGACACCCCACTGAGCAGGGAGCCTGATGTGGGACTTGATGCCAGGACCCTGGGATCATGACCTGCGCCAAAGGTAGACACTTAACCGACTGAGCCACCCAGGTGCCCTAGTTTTACAGTTTTAGATATTAAAGTTTTTGATCCATCTGAATTAATTTTTGTACATGATGGGATATAGGAGTCCAACCAGATTCTTTTGCATGTGGATATCCAGTTGTCTGGCACCACTTCCTGAAAAGACTATTCTTTTCCCATTAACTGTCTCGGCATCCTTGTTGGAAATCAAACGGACCTTACATGAATGGGTTTACTTCTGGACCCTGAATTCCATTCCATCGATCTATGTGTATCCTTATGCTAGTACAACACTGTCTTGATTAGTGTAGCCTTGTAGCAAAGTCTGAAATAGAGAAATGTGAGGCCTCCAACTTTGTTCTTTTTCAGTATTATTTTGTTCGTGGCCTATTTCCATTTGAATTTCAGAACCAGCTTGTCAACTTCTGCAAAAATGCCAGCTAGGGTTTTGATAGGGCTTGCACTGAAACTGTAGATCAGTTTGGGGAGTATTGTTATCTTAACAATATTCAGTCTTCTGATCTATGAACATGGGATGTCTTTGCAATTTATTATATGTATTTTTAAACAGTTTTTTTAAAAGATTTTGAAAGAGAGAGAGTGAGAGAGAGCACATGAGCAGCAGGGAGGGGCAGAGGGAGGAAGAAGCAGACTCCCCGCTGAGCAGGGAGCCCGATGTGGAACTCCATCCCAGGACCCTGGGATCATGACCTGAGCCGAAGGCAGACGCTTAACCGACTGAGCCACCCAGGCACCCTTAAACATGTTTTGATATGAGGTACTACATTGATGTTAAACCAACCTTGCATGACTGGGATAGATCCCAGTTGGTCATGGAGTATAATGCTTTTCATGTGGCTGGATTTGCCTTTTTTTTTTTTAAAGATTTTATTTGAGAGACAGAGAGCGAGCACAAGCAACGGGAGCGGAAGAGGAAGAAGCAGGCTCCCTGCCGAGCAGGGAGCTCGATGCAGGGCTCAATCCCAAGACCCTGGGATCATGACCTGAGCCCAAGGCAGACACCCAACCAACTAGCCACCCAGGCACTCCTGGATTTGATTTGCTAGTATTTCCTTGAACTTAATAAATGTGTAGATTGTTTTCAACAAATTTGGCACATTATCAGCCATTATTCAAATATTTTTTCTGTCCCTTTGTTTCCTCCTCCAGTATACCCATTATGAGTGTGTTTGTGTGCTTAATGGTGTACCACTTTCTCTGAGGTTCTGTTCATTTTTCTTCACCCTTTTCAAGTCCAGAATTTTCATTTGGTGTATGCATTCTATCCTTCACTGGTATTTTTTTTTAATTTAATTTTATTATTTTAGTCACCATACATCATTAGTTTTTGATGTGGTATTTTCTTTTTCATGTCATTATCATCATATATTCTTTTAATTACTTAAACATGGTTGAAGCTCTTTAGATGTATTTATAATAGCTGCTTTGAAGTCCTTATCCACCAAGTTCAACATCTGATGCCCTCAAAGGAAATTTCTACTTTTTTTCCTGTGTATGGGTCACATGTTCCTGTTTCTTTGCCTCTCTTAACTGAACAGTTCAGATAATATATTGTAGCAGCGGGGCCCCTGGGTGGCTCAGTCATTAAGCATCTGCCTTCGGTTCAGGTCATGATCCCAGGGTCCTGGGATCGAGCCCCGCATCGGGCTCCCTGCTCTGCCGGGAGCCTGCTTCTCCCTCTCCCACTCCACCTGCTTGTGTTCCCTCTCTAGCTGTCTCTCTCTCTCTCTGTCAAATAAATAAAATAAAATCTTAAAAAAAAAAATATTGTAGCAGCTCTGGATACTGATTGTCCCTGCTCTGGGGTTTATTGCTGTTGTTTAGTAACTTGGCTACACTAAGTCTGTGAAGTCTGTTCCTCCACAGTATGCAGCCCTTACTTTGCCTGTTTGGATTTTTTCTTGCTTTTATCTTTAAACCTGGCATCCTAAGGGTCATCCCTGGGTCGTTACAGTTTAGCAGTCAGTCACTGATTGATCCGAGTTGTACTGAAGCCCCTGAGCCAGTAAGGTTTTCATTTTTTGCTGTGTGATCTGCGTGGTTTGGAGACTGCTTTCACATTACAGGGAGTTTACAAGTTTGTTCCACATTTAGCCAAGGACTAATAGCAAAGCAGTTTCCTCTCCAGTTGCTCCTAAAAGTGTGGCCTTAGGTAAGAGCACATTATTCTATATCATCAGGCCTCCTTTGCTGTCTCTTTCTGATCTCCCTGTTAAATTTCTGATCTGCCTCCATTGGTATCATACTATGCTTTTGGCCCCCAGTAACTGTTAGCTGATTTTTATTTTGAACAATTCCTTGGAGGCGTAAATTGCTCCACTATCTAAAAAAAGTCAGGCCCCTCAGGCCAAGGCCAGCATGTTGCCAGTCTTTGAGGTTTTCTCTGACCCCTCCCTTGCAGAACCTCTGTATAGAACAGTATCTGGGAGGAGCTGCCACTTGGTTTCCAAGCCTCCCAGAATACCTCTCCTGAAACAGAGTTGGGTGAATGGGTGTAGCCTCTACTTCAGATGTTACAGCCTACTACTACTATTACTGAATTCTGTAGATTTTGAATAAATGGTTCTCAATTTGTTGTAAATCCTTTTATTATTCTCCAGAGACTGAATGATTAGTCTAATTTTGACCAATTAGATAATTCTCTGGGGAGTTCCAATGAACTCTTCACATTGCCATCCAGAAAACCTCCCCATTTTAATTTTCAACTGACTGCAGAAACTGGTGATCATGTTTGCAAATTTAACCTAGCTACAAAGCTGACTGTAAATAGAAAAATGATTTCTAATTTTTTAAAGCTAAGAGTACTATCTAATTTTAAAAATTATATACTATCTTCTCTCTCATTACCTCAGGTAACAGAAAATTGTCTACAAATAGATACAAGGGGAAAGTAAAGCATATAAAAATTGCAGTCTTGTTCAATTTCATGTGATATTAACTGTGTTATTGTATCCAGGGCTGGAATACTCATAAATGATCAGGATGTCAAATTTTTGAATAAATGCTTATTCATATATTCAGCACTTTTTCCAGAAAGGCTCACGCAACTCTGTTCAATCAGAAGGTAAAGTATAGAAAAATGCGTACTACTTCAGTAAGCTACTACCTTCTGGGACAGTCTTCATTTACATTCTATTGTTATACTTTGAATTGATATACTTCAAAGGTAGGAAAAACTTTTATATCTTTTTTTCCCCTTTATGGCTTTTCAATGAAATTTCACAGATTTTCTATCATTTTATATACCAAACCTTTGAAAGATAGACATTAGAATCTAAATTTTACCAAAGCGGGAATCAAGAGGCAAAGTACTTAAGTGTCTTCCAAGGTCACACAATTCATTAATGATAAACCTAGAACTAGAAGCAATGAAAGGACTCCTTAACATCAAGCCTTCAACTCTGTGCAGCAAATAAGCTAATATTCTTCCTCGAAAGTTGAAAAAATTTGCTTTCCTGTTACATACTTAAAAGTGGACTTTAATTCACAGGTACTTATTATGCTCCTTGGGAAGACATCCTTTTCTGAGTTATTATAAAAATAAAGCATTGATGATTCAGGTCAACAATATATTCTGTTAAACATTGTTGGTCATTGTCTTAGATCAGGCAGCTATAACAAAATACCATAGACCGAGTGGGTTAAAAAACAAATTTATTTCTCACAGTTCTAGAGGCTGGAAGTCCAAAGATCAGGATGCCAACATGGATAGGTTCCGGTGAAAGCCCTCTTTCTAGCTTGTACATGGCTACCTTCTTGCTGTATTCTCACATGGTGGAGAGAAAGATCAGTACCTCTCTTGTCTCTTCCTATAAAGGTACTAATCCCATTGATGAAGGCTCCACCCTCATGACCTAATTACCTCCCAAAGGCCCCACCTCCAAATATAATTAGGGGTCAATACATTAGGGGTCAGGGCTTAAATGTCTGAATTTGGGAGAAATAAACATTCAGTCCATAGCATCCATCTTTATAAAAAACAGAATGTTTTTATATGACAAAAATAGTCTTTCTATATCAAAAAAATGAAGTACAAAGTTATATCAACTGAAAAGAGATTTTAAAAATACCAATTTTATTTTCTTTTTTAAAGATGTATTTATGTGAGAGAGAGAGTACAATTGGGGGGAGGGGCAGGAGGGAGAGGGAGGAACAGAGGGAGAGGGAGAAGGAGAAAAGCAGACTCCCAGCTAAGCGGGGAGCCTGAGGCAGGGCTCAATCTCACAACCCTGAGATCATGACCTGAGCCAAAATCAAGAGTCAGATGCTCAACCGACTGAGCCACCCAGGTGCCCCAATATAATATCAATTTTAGAGAATAATTTTTCTTATTTCTAGTAAACCATTGAGTGATATAAAATGTATCTGATATAAAGAGAGAATGTCTGCAAACAACAGAAATTTTATGTGAGACACCACAGACTTACCTACTTTTCTTTCCAGATCATCCTCAAGACCAAGAGGAAGAAGTTATGATAAAAAGAAAAATAAAATGTTAGAAATCTTTTTTTTAAAGATTTTATTTATTTATTTGAGAGAGGGGAAGAGTACAGAGGGAGTGAGAAGCAGACTCCTCGCTGAGCAGAGAGCCTGACTGGGACTCGATCCCAGGACCCTGAGATCACAACCCAAGCCGAAGGCAGCTGCTTAACAGACTGAGCCACCCAGGGACTCCAAGATGTTAGAAATCTAACAGCAACTTAGTATTGAACATTATTAAGTCAATATTTATAATGTCAACAATTTTACATAAATACTAGGTAAAGAAAGTATTCTTTCTGTACAGTTGGGATAATAAATCAAATTTTCTGTTTTTCTTTTCTAGGCAATGTTTGCTCTACAGCTAAATAGCTATTCTTATTTAAATCTTTTTTTTTCTTTGCCATGAACATTCTTCAAAAAAGAGTTTTCAAATAACTAGATGTGGCTTATTTGCACATCTAATCTTAAGTGGGTTAAAAAACTGGATCAAGAGAAGAATATGAACAGAAAAGATACCCAGGAAATCACTACTGAACAAAAAGACAAACCTAAGGGAAAAATATTTTTTTCCTGGAACAAAAACTTAGGTTCAGAAATTTCTTCCATGACTGGAAGATTGTTAGGGATTAAATTTCATGAAAAATAATTAAATCCCTTCTCACAAATGAAAGTTCCACTTGATCTTAACAACCAAGATATCATGTTCTGAATAACAATATGGAAAGTTACTTGGACTGCAAACTTAAAAACAAAAGAGAACTCTCTAAGTGAGAAAGGTTATCTATTGGGGACACTATCACATTTACTTCAAAGCAGCTAAAACTTTTTTACCCAGGTATACAGGCAACATTCCACACCAATAAATACTCCCTCTCTTGTTCTAAACACTTTTTTACTTGGCTTCCAGCACAACAACCAGTCTCCTCACTTTTCTTCTAGCCACTGGTGGGTCTTTCTCAGCCTTTTGCTGGTTCCTCCTTTTCTCTTCTACTTCTTAATGTTGGCTTACACCACAGGGCTCAGTCCTTTGCTGTCTTTATCTTCTTTTTTCTAGCTGCACTAAGTGATCCCATACAATGTCATGGCTATTCACTAATGATGCCCAAATTAATTTTGCCAGTCCCAACGTGTACCCTGAACTCTAGACCTGGATATCCACCTGCCTACTCAGCATCTCCAACCTACCATGGCCAAAACAGAACTTCTGAGTCCACACTCCTCCAAATCTGTTCCTCCTCCAGGATGCCTCATTTCTGCATTCCAGAACTCACCCAGTTGCTCAGTCAAAAACCTAGGAGTCACCCGTTACTCCTCTTTTTCCCTCTCTTCATATCCAAGCTAACAGCAGATCCTATCTTCTCTACCTTTAAGGTAGAGCCTAAATCCAATATCTAACCACCTCCCCATCATCTACCACACTAGTCTAAGACTCTTGTCTGGAACTCTAATAACTTAACTGGTCTCTCTACTTTAACCCTTAATCTTCTTCAGTCTAACCTTCAAACTACAGCTCCATACAGGTAAATCAAAGTATATCACTCTGCTCTCAATCCTTCTAATGGCTTCCTATTATATATCTGTAACACATTATAAGGGCCTTCATGAACTACTCTCTGGTTTCTCTCCTATTTCATTTTTTACCACTCTTCTCCTTTAATTACTGTATTGTAACCTTACTGGCCTCTCTGCTATTACTCAAATGGGCCAACTAAGTTAACATTTTTAAGCCTTTCACAACTTGCCTTTACCTCTGCCCAGAATGCTCTTTCCCCAAATATTCACATGGCTCATACACTTATTTCATTAGGGTTTCTGCATAGGTCACCTCCTCAAACAGGCCTTAAAGTAGCAACCCGCTCAATATTCTGCCCCTATTCCTTGCTTCTTCTTTATAGCACCTCATACCATATTTTTGCTTATATATTTATTGTCTGCCTTCTCCAAAGGGATGTAGTAAATTCTACAAAAGCAGTACTTTGTATTGGTCACAGTTACACAGCCAGCACACAAAAGAGTATCTGCCACATAGTAAGCTAGATAAATATGTATTGAATCAAAAAATGAATGGGATTCTAGCCTGAACACTACCTAATAATACAGAGTTTTGTTTTGCTTTAAAGGAAAAAAAAACCCACAAGGAATGTGCCCTTAAAAACAAAAGTAAACTTAGCTTAATTTCTCTCAAATGATATGAATTTTATTAAAAGGGGAAAAGTTACTCAGTAGTAGTGAGGCTGAATTTTCAGCAAAATATTCTAGCTATTATAAATTTTTTTTAAAAGCTTCAGAATTATCACTGAAAATAAAGTCTGTTTATTTGGGCCTGACCACTTAAAAATGGGATATATATAACATACACATACACACACAAAATAGTATAGTTTTGTGAAATCAAACTGGAATAAATAGGAACATTTTAGATTACCCCACAATCCTTTCCACTTCCTTCTCTTATCAAATTGCTACCAGTGAAGGCCCAGGAAGCTACCAACTAGTTAGAGTTAGAAAAAAAAAAAAAAGAAATGTTATATCCTGTTAACTTGATGCTGACATTGTTGTTCACAATAAGGAAAATGGCAATATTCCCAGAGGTTTCAGAGGCAGGGCATTTTGCAAGAGTATGTCTGTGGCTTAAATGCCACCATATATTACCTGCTCTCTTCCATCAATGCAACTTACAGTCCACAAGAATGTGAAAAATCCTGTCACATAACAGATGTATCTATGTATAATTTGGTAGAAGGCAGAGCCTGATGATGAAGTCATTTTTTACTAGTGGGCTAAAGAATCTAGATCCTGAAAAATAAAGTTAGCCACACTGAGGCTCTCCTGGACAATGCACAGAAGGCCAGTCCAGGTACTCCCTGAGGATGGCAGTCTGTTGATGAAAAGATTATGGAAACTCAAGTTGAACCACTTGGCCTCTCTAGCAACAAGGAAAAGAATTTAGTCCGGTATGGTCAGTTCGTTTCAGTCAAAATTCACTTAATGCTGATGCTGTGGTTTATGCTCTCTGATCAGGGGACAGAAGAATGAATACTACTTCTTATGAAAAGTTTCAAGCCTTGTAACCCCTCTGAAAATAAATAGTCCAAATACCAGTTCCATTTCTTTCCCTGCAGGCACAAAAAAGGGAAAATTACTTATCAAATATTTACTATGCTTATTCTCTACCTCCTCTTTTTTCCCTAGGAAAAGTTCCCAGTGTCCTGAATGCACATACCAAGAGTTAGCTCAGAGGGGCCAAGTTCCTAACTGGAACTCAGGCACTAGAGTAACATCCAAACCAGAAAGTACCCAAAATTTAAGGGCTAAACATTCCTTTGATTATACTGGCAAAAAATTTTAGCTGTTCAACTGAACAAGTACTATGAAATGGAAATGGGTCATCATCCACATGCTCTAGAAATTTAACATCTAAAATGGATAACATGGGAGCAGACATTATTATATTACTGCCTACATTAAATATCTACACAGCAGAGTTTCTATAATAACGAGACAACTGTGCTAGGTTTTGTTAAATCAGCCTCATTACAGTCACACTTCGAATACATGCAACTGTACTATAAAATGAGACAATGAGAGAAGACTGTAGAGGATATGTGCCAATAAATTCACATAAAAGTCACCGGAAATAACTCAGGAGGCAAACATTTCACTTTGCCTTTGTGGAGGCAGCAGGCTTAAGACTGGGAGAAAAGGAAAAGTATAAATTTTTTGATGAAATGAAGCTATAGTAAATCCCTGAACATGATGAAAATAAATTTATTTACCCGAATAGAGCTCATGCTTACTGTCCTTTCTTCTGGCCATTCCTTAAAAAAAAAAATGGGGAGACAGGAGATGAAAATATTTGGTTAGCAAAAATTACCAGAAAATTAGGACGTCTCTTCACTGCCTGATTCATTTGCTACATTTTATTCCTACTACCACTCTTGCATTCCTTTTGAGTAAACACTCACTATAACCTTCCATATTTCTCCCTAATTTGGAGTCCTACTCTTCTTTTTTTTTTTTTTTTAAAGATTTTATTTATTTATTTGAGAGAGAGAATGAGAGACAGAGAGCATGAGAGGGAGGAGGGTCAGAAGGAGAAGCAGACTCCCTGCCGAGCAGGGAGCCCGATGCGGGACTCGATCCCGGGACTCCAGGATCATGACCTGAGCCGAAGGCAGTCGCTTAACCAACTGAGCCACCCAGGTGCCCTGGAGTCCTACTCTTCTGAATTAGTTTTCTACTCAAGAGCTGTAGATAATTATGTTTTTTCACACAATATCTTCTGTGCCAGACTGTTGGCAATGCAACATTTCTTAAAAGAACTAAAAGATACCAGTGTTGGGGTCCCAATTACATAAACCTAACCTACTTTTGGCTCCTGCTTCAAGGAAAGTCCATAACATGTATGGTACACTGCTTTCCTGCCCTCTTTCTCTAAGACATTTGGTTTTTGGGGCTTAAAAGAGTGTTCCAATATTTTCTCCAAGTTTTTTCCCCAACCTGCTGACAACCATCTTGCAAGGTCTGATTCTGGTAATCTGCCTGGGCACACTCAAAAACAGCAAATGACAACTATATTTTCATTGCTGCCTGGCTGACATCAATTACAAGATGAATCCTGATCTCTGAGAAGCTAAAAAGTAAAAAAGAACATGTGTTTTTACCGATTATATATTCCATATTTATTTCTCTAGTTTCAACTTCTCTCCTGAACTCCAAGCCCAGCTTCAAACTGCCTATACTTAAACTTCTTGGATGTCTAACAGGCATCTCAAACTTATGTAGGTCAAAACAGAACTTGAGTCTCAGCTTGCCCCCCCCCAAACCAAAATAACCTCTCCTGTTCTTTCACCAGTATTCCTCTTATTAATACATGGAACCACCCTCAACCCAGTTGCTCAATTAAAAAAACTCAAAGTCCTTTTCTTTTTCTCATTCCCACTTTTTTTTAAATTAATTTCAGAGGTAGAATTTAGTGATTCATCAGTTGCATACAACATCCAGTGCTCATTACATCAAGTGTCCTCCTTAATGCCCATCACCCAGTTACCCCATCCCCCCACCCACCTCCCCTCCAGCAACCCTCAGTTTGTTTCCTAGAGTTCAGCATCTCTTATAGTTTGCCTCTCACTTCTAATGAAGCCATTCATCAAGTCCGGTCTGTTCTACTTCTGCAATATATCTCAAATCAGTCCACTTCCATCCATTTCTACTACCACCATATGTATACAAATCTCTACCAGTATCTCTTGTCTAGACTCTATCAAGAGCCTCCTAATTGGTGCCCCTGCAGCCACTCGGGCCTCTTATAACTCTATGCTCCACAAAAAAAGCCAAAATGATCTCTATTAAACATAAACTTGGACCATACTATGACTTTGCTTTAAAAATTTTCAATCATTTCCCATGGCAATCCCAACAGATCTGTAAGAGAGAGAGCCCCTGAATCTCTGCCCATCTTATTTCACTCCATTCTCACTCTTGTTCCTTAAGCTATAAGCCATACTGGCCTTGTTTCCTTGAACCCCTTGAGCCACTATTCCCACCACCTGGAATGCTCTTATTCCAGCTATTCCTAGGCTGGCTTATTCTCATCTTTTAGAAGAAATCAGACCAAATGCCACCTCCTCAAAAAGCCTTTCTTGAACACCCATTCCTGACAACTCCCCAGTCACTCTTTCTCTTACCCCACCCTGTTTATGTCCTTCATAGCATTTCTCAAAATTCAAAATTATCATGTTTACTTATTTCATAACTTATTTACTATTTGTTCTTATTTGAATATAAACTCCATTTGGGCAGAGATGGTGTCTGTCTTCTCAGGTACTATATTCCCAGTGTGAGCATAGTGAACACAAAATAAATATTTGTTGAATGAATAAAGAAGCAACTACTGATTCAAAGGTAATTATAATAAAATCTAGAGCTTCAGAATTTCCTGAAATGTAGGTTCTACAAATGTTCAAAATATTTTGACTCATTAACTGAGTGGAGCTCTTTGATACTGAGAATGGATTGGCCAAATTAAATTTACTAAATTATCTCTAAAAAGCTGACTAGTTTGCAATATTTACAATGTTAAAATTCCATAAAATAAAAATGTGAGCATTAAATCATACTGCCATGGTATCAGAGGTAATTTTTACCATCTTGAAGGTAAGATACTTAGTGAGCAGTTAGTTGGCGACAAGGGCTCAAAAGGCACTCTTTTAAAACACAACTTGACATTAAAAACCTAGTATTTTCAGAACTATATAGAAACATCATCAGTTATAAAAATGGCAGTTTTACATTTTGCCAAATGTGCTCTATGCTACTAGAATTTAAACCTTTCAGTCAGAACCAACCTTCCTTAAACATTTTAAAAACTGTTTTCTGATTTAAAAGAATATATCAATCAATTCCTGATCCTCCAAAATGAGCTTGCTTACCTATGTTCAAGTTGATAATATTTACTACTTTAGAGACTGAGTCTTCTAACACACACACAGTCTAGAAGAAAAAATTATTTCACTTATGAAAATCAATCCTACCCTATCTATAATTCATTACAAGTTTTACCAAATAAGAACTGGATGCAACCATGTTGACAGGGTATGGAGAAACCAACAAACCATTCATTGTTAGCAGTAATGTAAATTTGTATAACTTCTACTAAAAGCTAAAATCTGGTTTTTTTAAGATTTTTATTTATTTGAGAGAGAGAAGGAGAGAGAGCGAGCATGAGCAGGGGGAGGGGCAGGGGGATGGAGAAGCAGACTCCCGCTGAGCAGGGAGTCTGACATGGGGCTTGATCCCAGGACCCCGGGATCATGACCCAAGCCAAAGGCAGACGCTTAACCAACTGAGCCACCCAGGTGCCCCTAAAACCTAAAATTTAATGATACCCAACAAAATAAAAAAGATATACACTATGAAAACAATTCCATTTAGAGCAATTTTATCCATAGACATACTTATATATGTATGAAATGTATATGGTTTATGAATATTCACTAGAGTATAATTTCATAAAAGAACTAGAAACAACTTAAATGTTCAACTTACATGCTTAACTTTAATATGGATTCATATGATGGAATACTATGGAGACATCAAAAAGAATGAGGCAGCCTTTACATACAAAAATGAAACAAAAGCCTAGATATTAAGTCAAAAATTCAAGAGGCAGAAAAGTAAATATAGTATATAGTGTTGTAAAGATTATTTACACAGAAATATGCAGTATGTCTCTAGAAGGATATTCAAGAAACTGAATGTGGTTGCTTTATGATAAAAAGGGTCCACATAGAGGTCCACTTCCAGGATGAGATCATGAGTTCTGTGGACCCACTCCCCAGAAAATGAGAAAATTTGGCAAAGACTATTTTTAAAAACCCAGCATTTAAAGTCTCTGAAGGAAGATCTCAATTCAATAATCTAACCTACTGCCTTAAGAAACTAGAAACAGAAAAGCAAACTAAAGCCAAAGTAAGAAGAAAGTACAGGTGACCTCTGAATTACATGCGGTTGGGGTGCCAACCCTGGTGCAGTCAAAAATCTGTGTACAACTTTGGCTCCCCAAAAACTTAGCTAACTGACAGCCTGTTGACCATAAGCCTGGCCAATAACATAAACAATCGATTAGCACATATTTTATATGTATTATATACTGTATTCTTACAATAGAGCAAGCTAGAGAAAAGAAAATGTTACCAAAATTCAAAATTTAGTTAGAATGGCTAAAATTAACAAGACAGGAAACAACAAATGTTGGTGCAGATGCAGAGAAAGGGGACCCCTCTTACACTGTGGGTGGGAATGCAAGCCGGTACAGCCACTCTGGGAAACAGTATGGAGGCTCCTCAGGAGGTTAAAAATAGAGCTACCCTACAACAAAGCAATTGCACTACTGGGTATTTACCCCAAAGATACAGATGTAGTGAAAAGAAAGAGCACATTATGTGATGAGCACTGGGTATTATACGCAACTGATGAATTATTGAACACTACATCTGAAACTAATGATGTACTATATGTTGGCTAATTGAATTTAAATTAAAAAATGTTATTATGAAAATCATAAGGAAAATACATTTACAGTACTATACTGTATTTATTAAAAAAAAATCTGCATGAAGTGGACTCATGCAGTTCAAACCTGTGTTGTACAAGGGTCAATCATAAATAATAATGATTAGAGCAAGAAATAAATGAAATAAAGAATAGAAAAACAGGAACACCTGGGTGGCTCAGTCGGTTAATCATCAGCCTTCAGCTCAGGTCATGATCCCAGGGTCCTGGGATCGAGCCCCGCATCGGGGTCCCTACTCAGCAGGAAGCCTGCTTCTCCTTCTCCCACTCCCCCTGCTTGTGTTCCCTCTCTCGCTGTGTCTGTCTCTGTCAAATAAATAAATATTTTAAAAACCCCTAAAAATAAGACTTAAAACTATAAAATCCCTTGAAGAAAACAGGAGAAAAGCTTTATGACTCAGACTGTGCAATGATTTCTTGGATATGACACCAAAAACACAGGAAACAAAAGCAAAAACAGAAAAAAAAAAAAAACAAGACTACCTTAAACTTAAAATCTTCTACACATCAACGGATATAATTAACAGAATGAAAAGGCAATCTATGGAATGGGGGAGAATATTTGTAAATCACTTATCTGATAAGGGGTAATTATCAAGACTTTTTATTTAAAGATTTTATTTATTTATTCATGAGAGACAGAGAGAGAGAGACACAGAGAGAGAGAGAGAGACAGAGAGAGAGAGAGAGAGAGACAGAGACAGAGAGGCAGAAGGAGAAGCAGGCTCCCCATGGAGCAGGGAGCCCGATGCAGGACTCGATCCCAGGACCCTGGGATCATGACCTGAGCCAAAGGCAGATGCTTAACCAACTAAGCCACCCAGGTGCCCCAAGACTTTTTATATAAAGAACTCCTACAACTCAACAACAAAAAAAAACAAATAACCTGATTTGAAAAAAATGGGCTAAGGACTTGAATAGACATTCTCCAAAGATATACACATGACCAATGAGCACATGAGAAGATGCTCTACATCACTAATCATTAGGGAAATGAGAATCAAAACCATGAGATACCACCTCACATCCACAGGATGGCTATTAAAAAAAAAACAACAGAAAATAAGAAGTGCTGGTGAGGACATGGAGAAATTGGAACCCCTTTGCCCTGCTGATATGAATATAAACTCAATATGGGAACACTTATAGAAAACAGTACAAGTGTTTCTTCAAAAAAGTATAAATAGAATTACCATATGATTCAGCAATTCTACTCCTGGGTATATAACCAAAAGAACTGAAAGCAAGGACTTGAACAGATAATTCTATACCCATATTCATAGCAGCATTATTTTCAAGAACCAAAAATGAGAAGTAATCCAAGTATCCATCAAAAGATAAAACAGACATGGGTGGACCAAGAGGGTATTATGCTAAATGAAATAAATCAGACTTAGAAAAACAAATACCATATGATTTCACTCATGTGGTATCTAAAAAACCAAACAAATGAATAAACAAACAAAAAACAGAATTAGATCTATAAATACAGAGAACTGATGGCTGCCAGAGGGAAGGGGGTAAGGCAGATAAGCAAAATGAGTGGTAGGGAGCTGGGATATACAGGCTTCCAGTTATGAAATGAATCACGGAAATAAAAGGTACAGCATAGGGAATATAATCAATGATATTGTAATAGCATTTTGGTGACACATGGTAGCTACACTTGTGATGAACATAGCATAATGTATAGAGAAATTGAATCACTATGTTGTACAACTGAAACTAATGTAACATGTGTGTCAACTATACTAAAATGAAAAAAATTAAATAAAAAGGGATTGAGATTAAAAAAAAGGACGAGCAGATAAACAGAATGTCGTATACACATACAGTGGAATATTATTCAGCCTTAAAAAAGGAAGGATATTTGTACACATGCTATATTAGGGATGAACCTTGAAGACATGCTAAGTGAAGTAAGCTATTTACAAAAGGACAAACACTGTATGATTCCACTTATATGAGGTACTTAGAGTAGACTCAAACTCAGACTAAAAATAGGATGAAGGCTACAAAGGGCTATGGGGAGGAGGGAATAGGGAGTTATTGTTTAATAGAGTTTCAGTTTTACAAGATGAAAAGAGTTCTGAGGATGGACAGTAGTAATGGTAGCGCAACAACGTATATGTATTTAATGTCATTAGATGGTAAATTTTATGTTATTGTGTATTTAATTACAATTACAATTAAAAAAAAATAAATAGAGAAGCAATGAAACGAAACTGGTTCTTTGAAAAGGTCAGCAATATTGACAAACTAGCTAGGCTAAATACACACAAAAAAAGAGAGAAAATTCAAATCACTAAAATCAGGATTGAAAAGGGGGAAATCACTACCAACTTTACATAAATAAAAGTATCATAAGGTACATCAATAAATTAGATAAAGTATATGAAACGGACAAATTCTAGATAAACAACTAAATGTTGAGCATGACCCAAGAAGAAACAGAACAGCTGAAGAGAACTATAACAAAAGGTTGAATAGAAATTTAAAATCGTCCCACTAATAAAAGCCCATGACCAGATGGCTTCACTGGTAAAATCAATCAGATATTTAAAGAAGAATTAATGCCAATCCTTCACAAACTTTTCCAAACAGTAGGAGAAAGAATACTTCCTAACTTATTCTAAGAGGCCAGAATTAACCGGAAACCAAAACCAGACAAAGACATACAAGGAAAAATCAATATCCCTTATCATCCACAAGCTATCGAGAAACCAAATCTGGCAACATCTAAAAGGGATTGTTCTCCATGACCAAGTGGGATTTAGCAGATTAACATTATCAACAGAAGAAAGGGTAGGAACCACATGATCACATTTGTAGATACAGAAAAGAGCATTTCACAAAATTCAACACTGTTTCATGATAAAAACACTCAATGAACTGGGGCGCCTGGGTGGCTCAGTCGTTAAGCGTCTGCCTTCGGCTCAGGTCATGATTCCAGGTCCTGGGATCAAGCCCCGCATCGGGCTCCCTGCTCGGCGGGAAGCCTGCTTCTCCCTCTCCCACTCCCCCTGCTTGTGTTCCCTCTCTCACTGTGTCTCTCTGTCAAATAAATAAATAAAATATTAAAAAAAAAAAAAAAACACTCAATGAACTAAAAATAGAAAGGCAGTTCCTCAACCTGATAAGGGGCATCCATGGAAATTCCTAATATCACACTGCAGAAAAATGAAATTATTTCCCCAATAATCAAGAAAAAAAAAACCAAACTTGTCCATTCTTGCCACTTTTCTTCAACATTAATTGTACCTGAGGTTCCAGGGAATGCAATTAGTTAGGCAAGAAAAAAAAAAAAACAAAAGATCTAGATTTTAAAGGAGGAAATAAAATTATCTGTTTGCAGAAAACATAGTGTTGTGTATAGAAAATCCTAAGGGATCCACTGAAAAGTTGTAAAAATTAAAAAATGAGTTTAACAAAAAAAATGAATTCAACAAGGATTCAGGATGTAAGATCAATATAAACAAATCAACTGCATTTCTATACAGCATTAATGAGCAATCTGAACATGAAATTAAGAAAACAATTCTAAAACAATGTCTTTGAGTGACACATTGGACCAGATGGACATAATAGATATACACAGGATATTCTAGCCAAAAATAACAGAATACACATTCTTTTCTAGTGCACATGGAACATTCAGCAGGGCAGATCACATGTTAGGCCACAAAACAAGCCTCAATAAATTTAAGAAGACTGAAATCACATCATGCTCCTTTTCCAATCACAATGGTACGAAACTAGAAAAAAAATCACAAGGAAAAAAACTGGAGAAAACACAAACACATGGAGACTAAACAACATGATATTAAACAACCAATGGGTCAATGAAGCAATCAAAGAAGAAATAAAAGATACAGAGACAAATGAAAATGAAAACACAAGAGTCCAAAATCGTTGTGACACAGTGAAAGTACATCTAAGAGGGAAATGAATAGCCATACAGGCCCACCTCAAGAACAAGAAAAAGCTCAAAAAACAATCTAACCTTACACCTAAAAAAACTAGAAAAAGAAGAGCAAACAAATCCCAAGGAGAGTAGAGGAAATGAAATAATAGAGATGAAAGCAGAAATGACAGAGACTAAAAAAAGAAAAAAAAAGGAAAAAAATCAATGAAACTAAGAGTTGGTTCTTTGAAAAGATAAACAAAATTGATAAACCCTTACCACACTCATCAAGAAAAAGAGAAAGGGCCCAAATAAATAAAATCAGAAATGAGAGAAAGTAATAACTAACACAAAAGAAATACAAAGGATTATAAGGGAATAACTATGAAAACTTAGATGTCAAAAAAGTGGACAACCTAGAAAAATGGATAAATACCTAGAAACATACAATTTTCCAAAACTGAACCAGGAAGAAATAGAAAATCTGAACAGACCAATTACAAGTAACAGAACTGAATTGGTAATAAAAAAAAACTACCAAAAAATAAAAATCCAGGACCAGATGGATTCACAAGTGAATTCTATCAACTTGTTTTTTTTTAAAGATTTATTTATGGGGCGCCTGGGTGGCTCAGTCAGTTAAGCATCTGCCTTTGGCTCAGGTCATGATCCCAGTCTTGGGATTGAGCCCCGAGTCGGGCTCCTTGCTCAGCGGGGAGCCTGCTTCTCCTACTCCCTCTGCCTGTTGCTCCCCCTGCTTAGTGCTCTCTCTCTCGCTTTCTCTCCTTGTCAAATAAATAAAATCTTTAAAAAAATTTAAAAATAACGATTTATTTATTTACTTGAGAGAGCAGGGAGGGGGCAGAGAGAGAGAATTCCAAGCAGACTCTGTGCTGAGCATGGAGCCTGTCACGGGGCCAATCTCACGACTACAAGATCACGACCTGAGCCGAAACCGAGAGTTGGACGCTTAACTGAACTACCCAGGTGCCCTGAATTCTACCAAACTTTTAAAGAAGACTTAATGCCTATTTTCCTCAAATTATTCCAAAAAAACATAAGAGCAAAGAAAGCTTCCAAATACATTCTACAAGGCCAGCATTACCCTGATACCAAAACCACACAAAGACGCCACAAAAAAAGAAAACCTCAGACCAATATCCCTAATGTACACAGATGGCAAAAATCCTCCACAAAATATGAGCAAACTGCATACAACAATACATTAAAATGATCATTCACTATTTGCAGATGACATGATACTATATACAGAAAACTCTAAAGACTTCACCAAAAAACTACTAGGACTGATAAATGAATTCGGTAAGGTCACAGGACACAAAATTAATATACAGAAATCCAATGCATTTCTATTCACCAATAATGAAGTAGCAGAAAGAGAAATTAAGAAAGCAACACCATTTATAACTGCACCAAAAAGAATAAAATACCTAGGAATAAATTTAACCAAAGAATGGAAAGACCTATATTCTGAAAACTATAGAACACTGATGAAAGAAATTGAAGATAACACAAAGAAATGGAAAAACATTCCATGTTCATGGACTGGAAGAACAAATGTTGTTAAAATGTCTATACTACCAGGAAAGAGCCCAGATATCCATCAACAGATGAATGGATAAAAAAGATGTGATACACACACACACACACACACACACACACACACACACACACACACAGGAATATTACTCAGCCATCAAAAAGAACGAAATCTTGCCATTTGCAATGACGTGGATAGAAGTAGAGGTTATTATGCTAAGTGAAATAAGTCAGAGAAAGACAAATACCATATGATTTCATACATATGTGGAATTTAAGAAATGAAACAGATGAACATAGGGGAAGGGAAGGAAAAATAAAATAAGATGAAAATAGGGAGGCAAACCATAAGACACGCTTAACTCTAGGAAACAAATAGAGGGTTGCTGGAGGGGAGGTGGGTGAGGGGAAGGGATAATTGGGTGATGGGCATTAAGGAGGGCACTTGATGTAATGAGCACTGGGTGTTATATGCAACTGATGAATCACTAAATTCTACCTCTGAAACAAACAAATATATAAATAAATAAATAATTTTTAAAAAATGTCTATACTACCTAAAGGAATCTACAGATTTAATGCAATCCCCATCAAAATACCAACAGCAATTTTTAATGGAACTAGAACAAATAATCCTAAAATTTATATGGAACCACAATAGACCCAGAGTAGCCAAAGCAATTTTGAAAAAGAAAAACAAAGCTAGAAGTATCACAATTCCAGATTTCAAGATATACTACAAAGCTGTAGTAATCAAAATGTATGGTATTGGCACAAAAACAGACACATAGATCAATGGAATAGAGTCCAGAAATATACCCATGATTATATGGTCAATTAATCTATGACAAAGGAGGCAAGATTATATAATGAGGAAGACATTCTCTTCAACAAATGGTGCTGGGAAAACTTGACAGCTACATGCAAAAGAATCAAACTGGACCACTTTACCATATAGAAAAATAAACTCAGAATGAATTAAAGACCAAAATGTGAGACTTAAAACCATAAAAACCCTTGTAGAAAACATAGGTAATTTCTCTGACATTGGCGATAGCAACATTTTTCTAGATAGGTCTCCTAAGGCAAGGGAAACAAAAGCAAAAATAAACTATTTGGGGGCACCTGGGTGGCTCAGTAGCTTAAGTGTCTGCCTTCAACTCAGGTCATGATCTCAGGGTCCTGGAATTGAGCCCTGCATCTGGCTCCCGGCTCAGAGGGGAATCAGCTTCTCCCTCTCCCCACCAAGCTGGCTCGTGCTCTCTCTTTCTCTCTCAAATAAATAAATGAATAAATAAATAAATAAAATCTTTTAAAAAATTAAATTAAATTAAAAAATAAACTATTGGGCTATGTCAAAATAAAAAGCTTTTGAACAGTAAAGGAAACCTTCAACAAAACAAAAAGGCAACCTAACTAAACGGGAGAAGATATTTATAAATATAGCTGATAAGGGGTTAGTATCCAAAATGTATGAAGAACCTATACAACTCGACACCAAAAAACAGAAATAATCCAATTTAAAAATGGACAGAGGACATGAATAGATATTTCTCCAAAGACATATAGATGGTCAACAGACACATGAAAAGATGTTCAACATCCCTCATTATCAGGGAAATGCAAATCAAAACCACAATGGGATATTCACCTTACACCTGTCAGAATGGCTAAAATCAAAAAGACAAGAAATAAATATTGGCAAGGATATGGAAAAAAGGAAATCTTTGTACACTGTTGGTGGATATACAAGCTGGTGCAGCCACTGTGGAAAGCAGTATGTAAGTTCCTCAAAAAATTAAAAATAGAATCACCACATTATCCAGTAATTCCTCTACTGGGTATTTACAAAGAAATACTAATTTGAAAAGATACATGCATCCCTATGTTTACTGCAGCATTATTTACAATAGCCAAGATATGGAAGCAATCCAAATGTCTATCCACAGGTGAATGGATAAAGAAGATATGGGATACACACGTGTGTGTGTGTATATATAGATAGATAGATAGATGTATATATAGATAGATATCTCTCACACATCTCACACATGCTGCAATATTACTCAGCCATAAAAGAAGAATGAGATCGTGCCATTTGCAATAACATGGATGGCTCTAGAGGGTATAATGCTAAGTGAAATAAGTCAGTCTGAGAAAGACAAATACCATATGATTTCACTCATAAGTGGTACCTAAAAAAAACAAAACAGAAAACAAATACAACAAACGAATAAACAATAAGCAGAATCAGACCTATAAATAGAGAGAACTGATAGTTGCCAAAGGGGAGGGGGTGGGGGGATTGGACAAATTAGGTGAAGGGATGTGGGGGATATAGGCTTCCAGTTATGAAAGGAGTAAGTCATGTGAATAAAAGGCCCAGCATAAGGAATATAGTCAATGATACTGTAATAGCCATGCAATGGGACAGATAGTAGCTACACTTGTGGTGAACACAGCATAATGTATAAACTTGTTGAATCACTATGTTGTACACCTGAAACTAACATAAAATTGTGTGTCAACTATACTCAAAAGAGAAAACAATTCCATTTATAATAACATCAAAAAACTAAAATAATCAGGAATAAATTTAACAAAAGTATAAAACTTACACTATGAAAACTATAAAACATTGTTGACAAAAACTAAAGGGGACCTAAATAATTGGAAAGACATTCTATGTTCACAGATCAGAAGACAACATTGTTAAGATGGCAATACTATCCAAATTGACCTAGGGATTACCTATCAGAATCCCAGCTGGTTCTTTGTAGAAGCTGGCAAGCTAATTCTAAAATTCATATGGAATTTCAAGGGAACAAGAATAACCAAAACAATCTTGGAGAAGAACAAAGCTGGAGGTTCCGTATTTCCTGATTTCAAAGCTACAATCAAGACATTTTTGTACTGGTGTAAGGATAGACACAGATCAATGGAAAAGAAAAAATAAATCCATACATCTATGATCAATTGATTTTGAGGGTTCCAAGATATTTTAATATGAAAAGAATAATCTTTCAACAAATGGTGTTGGGAAAACTGACAAGCCACATGTAAAAAAATCGAGTTAGATACCTATATCATATCCTATACAAAAATTAACACAAAATAGATTAAAAAAAATCTAAATATAAGAGCTAAAACTATAAAACTCTTACACAAAACATAGGAATAAATTCATGATTTTGGGCTAGGCAGTGATTTCTGAGCTATGACATAAAAAGCACAAGCAATACACTAACTACCAATTATCCACAAAGGAAATTAAGAGGGGCACCTGGGTGGCTCAGGCGGTTAAGCATCCAACTCTTGGTTTTAGCTGAGGTCATGATCTCAGGGTCATGAGATAGAGCCCCATGTCGGGCTCCGTGTTCAGTGTGGAGTCTTCTTGGGATTCCTTGCCCCTCTCTCTCCCTCCCCCTCGGCTCCTCCCCCTGCTCATGCTCTCTCTCTCAAATAAATAAATAAAATCTTCAAAAAGGAAATTAAAATCCTATTTACAATAGTTTTAAAGAGAATGAAATATTTAGGACTAAATGTAACCAAAGGAGATGAATGACTTATACACTGAGAAACTATAAAACACCAGTAAAAGAAATTAAAATATATGCAAAAAATTTAAAGCTATCCCATGTTCATGGATTCAGAGAATTAATATTGGTAAAATATCCATACTAGCTAAAGCAACAGTACAGATTCAATGCAATCCCTATCAAAATCCCAATGGCATTCTTTTTTTAAAAAAGATTTTATTTATTGGGGTGCCTGGGTGGCTCAGTCGTTAAGCGTCTGCCTTTGGCTCAGGTCATGACCCCAGGGTCCTGGGATCGAGCCCCACATCAGGCTCCCTACTCGGTGGGAAGCCTGCTTCTCCCTCTCCCACTCCCCCTACTTGTGTTCCCTCTCTCGCTATGTCTCTATCTGTCAAATAAATAAATAAAATCTTTTATTTATTTACTTGTCAGAGAGAGAGAAAGCACAAGCAGGGGGGAGCAGTAGGCAGAGGGAAAAGCAGGCTCTCCGCTGAGCAAGGAGCCCGATGTGGAACTCGATCCTAGGACCCTGGGGTCATGACCTGAGCCGAAGGCACTTAACCGACTGAGCCACCCAGGGGTCTCTCCCAATGCCATTCTTTACAGAAAGAAAAAAATCATGAAATTCATAGGGAACTACAAAAGACCCTGATTAGTTGAAACAATTTTGAGAAAGAACAACAAAGCTAGAGAAATCATACTTCCTGATTTCAAAATATATAACAAAGTCCCAGTAATCAAAACAGTATGGTACTTAAATAAAAACAGACACAAACCAATGGAACAGAATAGAGTTCAGAAATTACAAGGGTGCTAACAACACAAAACTGGGAAAGGAGAGTCTTTTCAATAAATGGTGCTAGAAAAACTGGGTATCCACATGCAAAAGAACGAAATTGGACCCCTACCTTATACCACTCACAAAAATTAACCTGAAATAGATTAAAGACTTAGATGTAAGATCTGAAATTGTAAAACTCCTAGAAGAAAACATAGGGAAAAGGCTTCTGGACATTGGCCTTGGCAATGATTTCTTGGATAGGACACCAAAAGCACAGACAACAAAAGCAAAAATAGCCAAGTGGGGTAACATCAAACTAAAAAGCTTCTATACAGGAAAAGAAAAAATCAACAGAGTGAAAAGTCAGCCATACTGAACGAAAAAAAATATTTGCAAACTAAGCTAATAAAGGGTTAATATCCAAAATACATAAGGGATTCCTACAACTCAACAGCAAAAAACCCCAAATAACCCAATTAAGAAACAGGCAAGGGAACTGAAGAGATATTTCTCCCAAGAAGACATAGAAATGGCTAGCAGATACATGAAAAGGTGCCCAACATCATTAACCATCAGGGAAATGCAAAACAAAACCACAATGAGATATCACCTTATATCTGTTAAGATTAATTTTATCAAAAAACAAACAATAAAAAGTGTTGGCAAGAATGAAGAGAAAAGGCAACCCTTGTACACTGTAAGTGGGAATGTAAATTGGTGCCCTGCTATGGAAAACAGTATGGAGATTCCTCAAAAAAAATTAAAAATAGAACACCATATGATCCAGCAATTCCACTTCTGGGTTTACATCCAAAGGAACTGAAGTTAGGATCTTGAAGACCTATCTAAACTCACATGTTCGCTACAGCATTATTCACAATAGCCAAGACAGGGAAGCAACCTAAATATCCATCAACTGATAAATGGATCAAGAAAATGTGGTATATACATACAATGGAATATTATGCAGCCTTTAAAAAGAAGGAAATCCTGCCATTTATGAGAACATGGATAAACCTGAAGGAAATTATGCTAGGTGAAATAAGCCAAAGACGGAATACATGATACCACTTACATGTTGAATCTAAAATAATCAAACTCATAGAAGCTAACAGCAGAATGGTGGTTGCCAGGGGCTGGGGGGATGGGGACAAAGAAAGTCATTTTTAAAAAGCACAAGAGACAAAAGAAAAAAATTCATAAATTAAAAGTTCACCAAAATTAAAAACTTTTGTCTTTCAAGAGATGAACAAAAAAATGAAAAGAGAGCCCACAGAAAACATTTGTAAATCATAGATCTGATAAGTAACTTGAAACCAGAATATAGAAATGACTCTCAATGAGACAATAACAATAAGACAAATAACTTATTTTAAAAATGGGCAAAGGGTCTTGGGGTGGCTGGGTGGCTCACTTGGTTAAGCGTCTGCCTTCAGCTCAGGTCATAATCCTGGAGTCCCGGGATCGAGCCCCACATCAGGCTCCCTGCTCAGCAGGGAGTCTGCTCCTCCCTCTGCCCCTCACCCTGCTCGTGTTCTCTCTCTCACTCTCTCTCTCAAATAAATAAATCTTTTTAAAAAATAAATAAAAATAAAAATGGGCAAAGGGTCTGAACAGACGTTTCTCCAAAGAAAATATATAATGGGCAATGGGCAATAAGCACATAAAAAGATGCTGGACATAAACAGCTATCAGGGAAATGAAAACTGAAACCACAGTAAGTTACTACATCACACCCTCTAGGATGGCTAGAAGAAAAAAAAAACAACCAGAATAACAAGTCTTTGGGAAGATATGGGGAAAATGGAACCCTCACACACTTTTGGTAGTAATGTAAAATGGCAGAACTACTTTGGAAACACACTATTGGTAGTAATGTAAAATGGCGCAGCTACTTTGGAAAACAGTCTGGAAGTTCCTCCAATAGTTAAACATAGAGGTACCATATAATCCAGCATTCTCACGCCTAAGTATATACCCATGAGAAAGGAAAACATGTTCACACAAAACCTTGTACACAAATCTTTATACAAGCATTATCCATAATAGCCAAAAAGTGGAAATAACCCCAAAGTCCCTCAACTGATGGATAAGCAAAATGAAGCACATCTGTACTAAAAAATATTATTTGGCAATAAAAACAAATGAAGTACTGATACATGCTATGCCATAGATGAACCTTGAAAACATTATGCTAAGTGAAAGAAGCCAGTCACAAAATAATATGTATTGTATGAGTTCATTTTTATGAATTTCCAAAATAAGTGACTCTGCACAGATATAAAAAATAGATTAGTATTTGCCAGGATGGGGGTGGGGAATGGGGAGACAGGAGTAGCAGCTAAGGGTTATAAGGGTTTCTTTTTGGGATAATAATATTATAAAATATATTATGATGATGCACAGCTCTGTGAATATACTAAAAGTCACTGAACTGTATACTTCAAATGTGTGAATTGTATTGTATTTGAATTTTATCTTAATAAAGCGGTTTTAAAAAGACAATTTTTTAAAAAGTGCCCCTATCTTTTATAGGTATATAATGAAGCATTCACAGCAAAATTGTATAACATTTGGTATTTGTTTCAAAATTATTGGGTAGTAAAACAGGGTGGGAGTAGAGACTGAGCTGGGTGATGGGTATGTGGGGGTTTATTGTACTATTCTTTGTACTTGTGTATGTTTGAAATCTACAACATAAAAAAAAAAATTTGTAAAAAAGACCTAACTCTATGGTAAGGAAAGCCAAAATCTATGGTAAGGTAAGCCAATATCTAGAAGATGAGAACCCAAATGGGTAAACCTAATTCTCACAGTCACTCTTGGCTTTTACCAATTTGCCAGTCCAGAGGAATCAGCTGCAAAACTGAGCTGCACTTCCACAGCTTCAAAGGACTAAGGTAACTAAAGTCAAAGCACAGGGTTTGCCAAAAGTGGGAACTCTTATAAACCAACCCCCACTTTACACTGGAAACCCAAAAGGCTATACCTTCAAGGTAAGAGTTCACCAGAAGTAAATTAGCCTTCTCACAGGCTGGCAGTCTATCCACCTATGATCAAAGGAACCTTAGGCAAAGAACTTGGATTAGGGTAGTCCCAGACAAAGAGCACTCCTAGGTACCTGTAGAAAGCAAATGAAAGTTCTCTCTGTAGGAAGATCTCACTCTAATCTTCTGATTTCTTCTACAAATAATATTCCAGGTATCCAGCACATGGCCAAAGATAACCAGACACATAAAGAAATCAAGCAACATGAGGAAGCAGCAGCAGAAAAAAGAGGCAACAGATACACACAGAAACTTCTGATACTGGAATTATCAGACACAGATTACAAAACAATGCTTACTAAGTTTATTTATTTTTTAAAGATTTTTATTTATTTGACAGAGAGAGAGAGAGCACAATCAGGGGGAGCAGCAGAAGGAGAGGGAGAAGCAGGCTCCCCACAAAGCAGGGGGAGCCCGATGTGGGATTCGATCCCAGGACAACAGGATCATGACCTGAGCCGAAGGCAGACGTTTAACTGACTGAGCCACCCAGATGCCCCAAACAATGCTTACTAAGTTTAAAGAAAGGAAACGCTAGATGGGAAAAACAAGAAGCAATAAAAATGACTACCTACAGACAAAGAAGAGAAAAGAAGGAGACAAGGATGGAAGCGAGATTTCTATAGTTTAGAATTTGGAATCAGGTAAATGCTTTACATATTCTAGGAATGAAATTAAATTTTTAAAAGCAACCTCTAAAGCATGAAAAGAAACTGAAACCAATATATCGAAATATATATAAAATATAGTATATGCACTGTACAGTTTTAGTAGGATTTAGTCCAGAGGCAAAAAGAACTAAAATTATTTCAAATTTCATCCAGTAGTCTCATTATTAATAGTAATATAAATACTATTAATTTGAAACAAGTTTTTATATATGATAAATCAGACAAGTTATGAAGGTGAGAAAAAGAAGAAAGAATATCAGAAAATCACTAAACTCTACAGCTCTGAAATCCCTCTATGTACTTAAAAACGTAATTTTTATTCAGATACTGAAATCAATCAGTATGCTTTTGAAGGCCTACTTTTTTCACCATCTGGTCCCTGACTACATTTCAAGACCTCATCTCCTATCATGCTACTGGCTAGCCCAGTGGTTCTCAACCCTTGTTGTATATCAGAATAATTATATTAAAAAAGGAGATTCTGGATGTCACCCTAGAGTTACTAAATCAGAGTCTCAGGGTGGGAACAATCAAGGATGTCTACTTTGGAAAAGCACCCTAGGTACTTCTGTTAGGGTAGAACCCCTGCTTAAACCCTACAGTTCTACTTAAGGTCCTCAAACATGACAAGCTCTAAATAGGAGCCAGCAAACCATAGCCCATGGCTCACATCCAACCCAATACCTGTTTCTGTAAATAAACTTTCATTAGCACACAACTCCGTTCATTTGTTTATCCACTGTCTACGGCTACTTTCACACTACACTGGCAAGGTTGAGTAGTCTCGACAGAGACAACATGGCCTACAAAGCTTAAAATACTTACCATCTAGCCTTCTAACAGAAAAAATCTACTGTCCCCTGCTCTATCTTTGCATTTTTGTTCAAATACTGCTCCTATCTTGACAAGATCATGCTCATAATTCAAAGCTCTGATTAGCATCACTTTTGTAAAGCCTGAATCGAGTAAGCACCCCTGTACATTTTTTCATTGTCCTCTGTACTTTCCCTGTATTACTCATCATTCTTTATTCTACGATGTCTGTTTAACAACTGCCTCCCCAACTAGACTATAAGCTCTATGAGGACAACACCCAGATGTGTCTTGTTCACCACAGTGCCTGGTTCATTGCATGCACATATTAAGCAATTATTCAATGAGTATCTCCCCCGTTCTGTACATTTCTTTTTCATTTTGTTTGATTCCTCAATGTTCCGATCTGTTAAGGGAATTCTGAATTAGATTCTATCAGTGTATTTGTAATCCCATCCTGTTGTGTCATCCACATGTTTGATATGCACACCATTTGAATTCCTCAAGTCACTGGTAAAGGAATGAAGTAACAAAGACCTAACACTATGGTAAGGAATGAAAATGACAGGGCTGATGATAAAGTCCTGAGAAGACCACATTCCCTCCCTTCCAGCATATTGATATCCATTAAATCAACAGTATTTGGTGAAGACTCCAACTCTAATTATAATATTATCTAGCCTACATTTTCCATCATGTCTAGAAGAATTTTATGAGAGCTTCTACTTCTCCACAGCCTTTTCTTACCTGGTACCATCTCTACCCAAACAGATTTGAACTAATAATCACTCCCCCAGCTTTCTCATGACTGTACCTTTTCTCATTTCACCTCTCTGTATTACAGTAACATTTACAAGTCTGTCTGCCACAAGCCCAAGCAAGCTCTTGGGAGGGTAGAAACTTCCTTAAAAGTGGTGGGGGGTGGGAGGCATGGGGTGGCTGGGTGATAGACATTGGGGAGGGTATGTGCTATGGTGAGCTCTGTGAATTGTGTAAGACTGTTGAATCACAGACCTGTACCTCTGAAACAAATAATACATTGTATGTTAAAAAAAAGAAAATAGTAGGATGGGAAAAATGAAGGGGGGGAATTGGAGGGGAAGACGAACCATGAGAGACTACGGACTCTGAGAAACAAACTGAGGGTTCTAGAGGGGAGGGGGGTGGGAGGATGGGTTAGCCTGGTGATGGGTATTAAAGAGGGCACGTATTGAATGGAGCACGGGGTGTTATACGCAAACAATGAATCATGGAACACTACATCAAAAAAAAAAAAAACTAATGATGTACTATATGTTGGCTAATTGAACATAATAAAAAAAAATAAATTAAACAAATAAAAATTAAAAAAAAAAAACTTACTTAAATTAACTTTGAATCTCCAGAACCTAGCACAATGCCCAAAATCTAGCTGACACTTAAAAAGGAATGACTGAACACGTCTTACAATTCAGACACACTAAATTTATGGCATTTCCTATTTCTGTTATTATAATATTCCTATATAAAATCTAAAAATCCTTTAAATGCCCTTACCTGTAGCAGAAAGGAAACAGCATAATTCAATAGAGCAGGGTGATGAACTAAATTTAAACTGTTTTTATACTCTGCTATTCCAGTTTTTTCTAAGACTTCAGGGTCAATATATAATCCTTTCTGGAAAGGTTTGGATGTCCACAGGCAACCAACCATGGCTGTCAAATAGTGATTAAATTCTTGATAGGTCTTGCTGCTGAAATTGAACTCTGATTTTGTCTATTGGGAAAGAAAAAAAAATATTCTCATTATCACCTATTCTCCCTTTCCTTCTTACTCCCAGTAGATCATATATATCCAAAACTCAATTTTCAAACACTGATGATTTAACACAGAGTTTTACCATCCATACCTTTTGTACCAACTCATTTTTCTTGGCAGCAGTCAAATTGTTACGATACCTAAAAGGGAGAATAGAATGAAATTTTGAACATTAAATGCTTTTGAAATGTAAACATAAACAAAAGTGTACATTTTAAATGTAAATATATGCAGATGTGCACATACACAAATACCCAGCTGTCTAGTTAAGGTTTTTATTCCTCTGTGCTACACTCTTCTCAAAGAATAAAAATAGAGGCTCAAACATTAAGTTATACATTTAAGATATGCACCTGACTGTATGTAAATTATGCCTGAATAAAAAATAAAAAACAATGAAATGCTCTTAATGTTGCATTATAAAAAAATTAATAGAGGTTCGAGAGCAGAAACTGATGGGGCACACAGGTGGCTCAGTAGGTTAAGCAACTGACTTCAGCTCAAGTCATGATCTTAGGGTCCTAGAACTGAGCCCCGCGTTGGGCTCCCCACTCAAAGGGGAGTCTGCTTCTCCCTCTCCCTCTGTCCCTCCCCCTCCCCCTGCTCGTGCTTTCTGTCTCTCTCTCTCAAATAAATAAAATCTTTAAAAAAAAAAGAGCAGTCACTGATTTAAAACATGTTTTCTTAATGTAGAAAAAAGGTACAGTAGAAAGAATAAAGGAGAAACTTAAAAATGTTTTTTTCTTGGGACGCCTGGGTGGCTCAGTCGGTTAAGCATCTGCCTTCAGCTCAGGTCATGATCCCAGGGTCCTGGGATCGAGTCCCGCGTCGGGCTCCTTGCTTGGCAGAGAGCCTGCTTCTCCCTCTACCTGCTCTGCCTGCCGCTACCCCTGCTTGTGCTCTCTCTCTCTGACAAAAAAATAAATAAAATCTTTAAATGTTTTTTCTTGCCTGGGAACTATTAATTAGTTTACAAACATTCTAACCTTGGCATAATCCTACAAGTTTTGCCAAAAGGGTCTATAACACTTGTGGACTAAAAAGAGTAATTTCAGCCTATAAATGAAAAACTAGAGGGGATTAGAAATAATACTTAGTTTCATATAATTGGCAATAGCTCCCCTAATCTCCCAGAAAATGTTCTTTTTATCAGAGAAGTTATGTAGACCCAAATCAGTTGTCAGCAAATGACTAATTTTTCTTTAAGATACAGCAATGAGAATGAACAATGCTGAGTGCATCAGTACCACTGCACAAGATTCTTTAACTATGAATATTTTTTAATTTTTAAAAATGAGTGTAGCTGATATACAATGTTACATTAGTTTCAAGTGCACAGCACAGTGATTTGACAAGTCTATACATTATACTATGCTCACCACTCACTGTGGCTATCATCTGTTACCATACAATGCTATTACAATATCACTGACTATATTCCCTATGCTGTGCCTTTTATTCCCATTAACTATGAATTTTTAAAATCCATATCCCCCACAGTGATATCTCAAAAACACAGTTAAAATAGCCCCATATTGGAAGGTCATTACCAAAAGAAAGACATGTTTCTTATTTCCATAGGTTCTGGCAGAAAATGGAAATAGTTCCTTATTGTATTTAATATTTTATTATATTATATACAATAAGTTTATTATAGTGTATTTATAAATTATAATTTATTGTACAATTGAAAAACAAAGATAGAAGTATGATGTGTTCATTTATAAAACAATACAAATGCTTTGTACCTGTGCATGATATAACATAGCTGGTTCAGGATACTGGAATCTAGGCTGAGAAGAGCAGAATAGAAGATCCCCAGAGGAAACAACACCACTAATGGAAGGTTGTAATTTATATATATGTCACACACCTTTTGGGAAGAATGATAACATCAGTATATAGATTATTCCCCAGATGCCCTCAACCAAGTTCACCCAAAGAATTAGCAATAGAGAATAAGCAATAATAGAACATAAAATTTGGGCCTGCCTGATTCATAAATAGAATAGGTAGCCACAAGCCTGCTTAAAAATGTACCTCACTAAACATAACACTTGCCATAGAGGATTATTTCTACAAGGTCATTACTAAAATATTCTATTTTTTTCTGGGAAGAGATCTTCAAGTTGGGAAGAAAGGGGAAGGGAGCACTTCTTTCACCTTAAGTCCCATTAATACTGATTTATCATATTAGTTAGCTGTCAACCTGGAAAACAAAGGACCATGTTTCTGCGTAAATATATAACACAAGACAAGTAGTGCAGGGAGGAAGCCAGGAAAACTGAGATTAGTGGGTACTTCTAGGATAATAGTTCTGTCCACATCAAATAGTTTATAAAACAATCAAAGAAGACCAGAATTATAGGTACTATGAGAAATAAGGTGGTTGAAAGGTGGAAGTGGAGAGCTGAAGAAACAACAGGGTGTTTTTTTTGTTTTTTTTTTTTTTGCCAGGGGTCTGGGATGTACAATGAATGAGCAAAAAGTGATGCTAGAGACAGACTCTGTCTAGGGTCAGCATTCTTCCAAGGAATGTCCACTGAAGCAGTTCCTGAACCTTCACAAAAAGCACTTGTTTATCCACTTTATGAAAGTCAGTTATTCAGGTGAGAATATGATCATTAACTTCAAAATAAGTAGCTTATTTTAACTATGCTAATAAGGTCAAAACCCAACTAAGAGTTGTACATAAAATTTAAATAATAGAGCAGTAAAGCAGATAGCCATCACAAAAATCTAAATAGAAAAAAATGGGATGTGTACTACCTTCTCATAGAAATCCAAAATAAAGTGCAGTAAGAAAGTACTGTTGTTTTCCAAGCGCATTGCAGTAGTGGACAGCTGCCCCACATACTGAATCAGTTCAGACACAGAGTTCATGGATCCACCTAAAGTTGTCTCTCTGCAATAAGAAATTGTGACATTCGGATACACATCAGCAAACGTTTTCACAATTTCCAAGCTAGAGGTAAATAATACATAGCAAAAAGTTGTTGAGGATTTCAGAAAACGATCAGTGCTCCAATGTATAATTGACTTTTTTTTAAACCACAGTGATTAACCATAAAACTACACAGCTCTCCAGAGAATCATTAAGATCAATTCACAGAACATCCTCAGCAACCACTCTATTAAATACCAGAGAAATAAAGGATTATGCTCCAGAAAGACTTTAGATAATATTACCAATGTCCAGGAACCATAGCATTTAGCAAATTAGTTTCTGAGTATACAAATCAAGACCCAGTTTTACCTGAATCCCTGAGCTGAAATGCTATTAAAAATATTTTCACTTTAACTGGAATTCAATTCAATCCTAACACTAAATTAGAAAAATTTTTGGCATCTTTCTATCTTCCACTAAAAACCAAATGTGGATATTTCATATTCTTCCCAAATCAATGAACTGTATCTCTTTAAATCACACATGTGTATAACTGGTTCAATTCATCCATCTACTACCCCTGTCCTTCAATCCACTGTTGAGTGGATTAGGAAAAGACCTAGAAATGTGATTTCATAGCTTTACCCTCTGATCTAGGTAGCCAACAGTGGTTATGCACAAGAAATAAAGAACAGCATATATAGTCTTAGAGCCAGAGAAATGATGACTCTACCACGACCCACCACCGTGATGGCTCAGTGCCAGAGTGAGCAGGGAAAGATTAGGAGACCATTCACATAGGTGGGCATCCATATAGTCAGCTGGCCATTTGCAAACTATGTATTAACTATGATTTTTGGCAGCACCAGGCAAACGTGTCTGAAATAATTTGAACAATGATGACGGCTCAGAACAGCATCCTCTGAAGTCTTTCTCCACAGGACACCAGAGGCATTTTGGATGAAACAATTCCCTATTCAGGACTGCCTCCTACTCCCCACCCACAGTAATACGTTCACCATCCTTGGCTCCCACCTACTAAATAATGGTAGCACACTCTTCCCATTCACTGCACCAACCAAAAATGCCCAATGAAGAACCACTTCTGAGAACGGTTTCCTACCCTTCTCTCCTTGTGATCTACAACTACAATTTAGTCCCTCTTTGACAGTCATGTGGCATATGGTCACGAGAGGGACATGGCATTACATCCGTATCTCCAAAATAAAAGGAGTTACTGAGAACCTAAGAACTGTATTATAGATAGCAGCTCTTTCTGCCCCCTGGTCCTGTCCCCGTGCTGTAATAAAACCACCATTTTGCACCCAAAAAAACCCCTGTATTAAAAAATGCCAAATGGTATTATGACATTAAAGTTATCTACATTTATGTCCATTTGCTTAAGAATTTTAGAAAACAAAGTTTTTATTTTTTTAAAGATTTTTTAAAAATTTTATTTATTTGAGAGAGCAAGAACGAGCAAGATAGTGAGAGAGAGAGAAAGAGAGAGCACAAGTGGGGTGAGGGGCAGAGGGAGAAGCAGAGTCCCCGCCAAGCAGGGAGACCAATGCGGGACTCAACCTTGGGACTCCTGGATCATGACCCGAGCCGAAGGCAGATGCTCAACAGACTGAACCACCCAGACACCCAACAAAGCTCCTTTTAAAATGCCCTCCCATGATGTAATGAGCACTGGGCATTATATAAGGCTGACGAATCACTGAACTCTACCTCTGAAACTAATTAACATACGTGTTAATTAATTGAATTTAAATAAAAATAAATAAATACCCTCCCAAAATTTAGGACACTAATTTAAAAAGGCTTCTAGGATTTTTGGAAATACAGAAATTGTAAAGCTCCTATATCGGGGTGCCTTAAGACTTACATTGCAAATTGCCTGAAGATTATAAACTCAAACATACTATCCTTAATAGAATTGGGATGTTTGAAGAGGCTAAACATTTAATTTATGATCGTGGTTCTCAAACTTTAGCTAGCACCAAAATCATGAGAGCTTTTGTTAAAACATAGATTACCAGAATTTACTTCAGTAGGTCTAGGTTAAGGCCTGAGACTTTGCATCTCTAACTAAAGTTCCCAGTGATGCTGATGCTACTGGTCCAGGGACCTGACTTTGAGAAGCACAGCCTTACAAGATCCTTTCACTACTCATAATGCTCCATTTCCTTCTAAAAGTAACCAGACATACATGATCTATGGACACACTGCAATAATGAATATGAAGAACTAAAAACCATTTCCAGGCAACTCCCAAGAAGCTTCTATTCACCATGCTCCTCTCAAAGTAAGAGATCACTAAAAGGATAAGAACACATAGAAAAGTAGGAGCTAATCTAACCAAGCTAACCACTAACTACGTGCAACTGAAGCTAAGGGATCCTTATACTTATAAAGTAAGACTATGACTGATAATATAGGGAATTTGAATGCTGATTAGATATTTAAAGATATTAAGAACTATTGGTTCTTTATAAGTCAGACACAGAAAGACAAATACCATATGTCACTTATATGTGGAAAAACAAAACAAGTGAATAAAGAAACAAAAAACCAGAAACAGACTCATAAATACAGAGAACAAACTGATGGCTGCCAGAAGAAATGGAGGTGGGGGTGGGGACAAAACAGGTGAAGGGGATTAGGGATTAGGAGGTATAATAACTTCCAGTTATAGAATAAGTCACAGGGTTGAAAAGTACAGCATAGGGAATATAGTCAATAATATAGCAGTAACTTTGGTGATAAATGGTAACCACATTTATCATGGTTAGTACTGTGCAATATACAGAATTGTCAAATCACTATGTTGTACACTAATAAAATATTGCACATCAACTGTATTTCAATTAAAAATGTTTTTAGGGCACCTGGTTAGCTCAATTGGTTAAGTGTCTGCCTTCAGCTCAGGTTGTGATCCTAGGGTCCTGGGATCAAGTCCCGCACTGGGCTCCCTGCTCGGCGGGGAGTCTGCTTCTCCCTCTGGTCTTTTCCCTGCTCGTGCTCTCACTCATTCTCTCTCTCTCAAATAAATAAATAAAATCTTAAAAAAAAAAATGTTTTTAAATGGTGATAAAATGAAGCTATTAATTCATTTGGTGTTATACTGGTTATACAGTTGAAATGATGTCTGGGTTTTGCTTTTTGCTTAAGAAAATCTAGAACAAAGGAAGAAGAAAGTGAGGAGTGTTAGAGATTAAAAAAAATTAGGGGCACCTGGGTGGCTCAAGTTAAACATCTGACTTCAGCTCAGGTCATAATCTCGGGGTCCGGGATCATGCCCCGAGTCAGGCTCCCTGCTCCCTCTCCCTCTGGCCGTCCCCCAGCTTGTGCGTGTGCATGCTCTCTCTCTCTCAAATAAATAAATAAATAAAATCTTAAAAAAAAATTAATCATGACCTGGTAACTGTTGAAGTTAGATGATGCATATATAGGGGCAACATTGTACCATTTTCTATACTTTTTTTTTTAAAGATTTTATTTGGGGCGCCTGGGTGGCTCAGTTGGTTAAGTGTCTGCCTTCAGCTCAGGTCATGATCCCAGGGTCCTGGGCATTGAGTCCCGCATTGGGCTCCCTGCTGGGCGGGAAGTCTGCTTCTCCCTCTTTCCACCCACCTCTTCCCCCTCCCCGCTCGCTCTCTCTCGCTCTCGCAAAAATAAATATAATCTTTAAAAAAATATTATATTTATTTATTTTAGAAAGAGAGCATGAGCAGGGGCAGAGAGAGAGAGAATCCCCCTATTTTCTGTACTTTTGATTATATTTGCAATTTTTCTACAACAGAACATTTTTAAAAATTAATGTTAAAGAATAATGTGGCTGATAATATAGGAGAAACAAAAGATTTTAGTAGAAAGAGTCAAAGCACACCTTTAACAATAATCAACATAATGGAAATCTGGGGCTCTTTCTTTATTCCAAAGTGAAAATAATGTATATAGTCAATTAATTGACTGATTAATGTATATAATCAAAAGACACCAAAGAAACAAAAAAACCCCCACAAAACTGTACAGCAAAGTTACAGATTTTCCTAGCCATTATCAGAATGACTTTACATTTAAGTAAGAACATGTTTTATAAAGTGAGCTAAACTAAACGGAAGCCAAAGATGTAAGTTCTAATGTCACCTCTCCAATGTTTTGCTACAGTAACTCTTGCAAGTCACTTAGAGGCTTAGGGTTTGCTGATTTACAGAACTGAACTTGAAGAACTACCCTTCCTCACAGGATTGTAGGGAGGAACGAAAAGTAACAAAAAAATTTTTAGAAAACTATGACTAAGCATTTACAATAAGGTCTCATGCCACACTATTAAACTCTACATGCAAACATTTTTGTACAGATCATCTCTTGTGGAGTGTTGTAAGAGAACTCACAGAGGACTGTTCATCACAGGTTTCATGTGGACGTCTGCAGAAAGCCACAACAGCCAATTCTGCAGTAGTTCTTTCAGACTCTGGAGAACACTACACTGAGAAGGCAAAACAAAACAAAAATCATTCATAAAATCATTCAGACACACTTTAGTGTTGAGAACTAACAAATTAAACCAGAGGCTTAGAGGTGGAAGGGACCGTGGAGATGACTGCATCCAGCTCTTGGGTTCTGCATCAGAGCCCAATAGCTGCTACTCCAGCCTGATCAGTCTCCGAGAGACAGATGAATATGAGTACAAGTTTATTTTGCCATTTTCTCTACAAGACTGCCCCCAGCTTATCAGCCCAGGAACAGACTCTCGTTTCTCTAAATTACATTCATTTATAACATATATTACATCTCCAAATACAGTATCACCCACTCCTTCCTGTCTCCCCTCAGAGATCCTTTGAAGTTGCTATGGAAATGAGTTGCCTATCCTTTTCACCTTGTGTCACAACTATAATTTACTCCCTTTTTGACAGTCATAAAATTTATCTTACCTTCTGTAACTGGAAAACAAACAATTCTAGTCTTTCCTTTCTCAGGCTTTGCCTTGATTTCTCAGGGCCTCATTTACATACAAATACAGTCTTGACCGAGATGTGCCCAGAGCATTCATGAGGATAAATCTATAAATTTGAAAGCTCTCCATATCATCCCAAAACCTAATATAGGAAACCTTTATTACATATCCTTAACAAATAATGGCCTAGATGCTATTTGAGTATCTCCAGTGATAGGATGCTCACTTCATAGAACAGTTCAATTAATACTTTTTAAAGAAACTGACACCTTGAATTCAGGTTATAAATATGTTCAAGTTGAAAGTGACCTTGGAATCACCTAAAACAATGTTCTATTTTAGTGTCAGTCAAGGATCTGAACATTTGAAAAGGTAGTCAGTATTACTGTCATATTCAGAAAACTTAAATCCTTTTATTTCCCACTCACCTATTCTAATCCACCCAGTCACCACATTAATGAGACTTTTGTTTATGAGAGGAATGTGGGTTAAAAAAAATGTTGAGAAGCACAGATCTACCCTACATATGAAACTTCTCTACATAAATATCCCCAGTAGATATAGCCATTAAGCCTATGCTTAACCTACTCTAACACCAAGAAATATACTAAGGAAATATACTATGTCCCAAGGTCATTTATTTCGTTTTTAGTTTGCTCTACCTGTAAAAAGATACTGCCCTATATCTAATCTTGCCTCCTGAAGTCAGACAGGCTTCTGCTCTTTCCATGGGACAATCCATCAATTACTTGAAGGGACCCACAAAATCTTAGTCCTCCAGGCAAAATATCCCTGCTTCCTTTACTATACCAAGCTAGAAATTGTAAAGTCATCTAGTGTCCTTCATGCATTACTTCATCACCAAATCCTATCATTTTTTTTTTCAAAATGTCCAACTTTTCCATCTCCTTCCAATCCCACTGTAACTACCTTAGCCCAGGCCTTCACATCTCTGAGATTACTTTATCCTCCTAGTCAGTCTTCTTTACTCTAGTCTCATCTCCCAAACCCCAATTCTTTCTCCATGGCTGCCAGACCCTTGTTATTTAAGTACTCTACCCATTATATCTATCTGCCCTCAAAGAACTGTGTATGGCAAAGGAGTAACAGCATGTAACAAGGTCATAAAAAATGTTCAAACTCCTTCCTTTCATCCAGTAACTTTATTCCTGGAAATGTATGCTGACAGAATAAAGAAATCTGTACTATGAAGATGATCGATATAGTTATCTATTCCTACAAAGAAACAAATTAGAAATAATAATAGAAAAAAATTAATTGTGGTATAACATCTATGGACTATGACTAGATATCTGACTATATTTGACGAATTTTGTATTCTGGTTTTTAAATTTATGTCCACTGTTTTTGTAATTATACAGGAGACATAAATCAATGTGGAAAGAAATTAGAAAATTAACATGCCACAATGAAAATAGCATTGTTACAGTAGATTTGTGGAATTTTCTCAGTTCAAAATTCTTCAGTGAAAAAAGTTGTTTGCTGATAGACATAACTGGCTAAGCACAAACAAAAGCACTGAAAATGTGAAAATATTTTAATAGACTTTTAAAAATACTATTTATTATATTAAACTGGATAATCAAGCTATACAATAGCTAAAGTAATAATAATTTATTAAAAAACTCATAAACTATACTCTGGTTTCTCTTCAGATCATATAATCTTTTGCCTTTTAAAAGCCTCATAAACTGGGGTACCTGGGTGGCTCATTCAGTTGAGCATCTGACTCTTGATTTCGGCTCAGGTCATCTCAGGGTCATGAGATAAGAGCCCCACATTGGGCTCTGCACACAGCGTAGAGTGTGCTTAAGATTCTCTCTCTCCCTCTTCCTCTGCTCCCCCCCCCACATAAATTTAATACAATAATAATAATAATAAAAGCCTCATTAAATGAATCTTTAGCTAATTCTACTACATGTCACATTGCTGTTATCCTTAGCCACCTCCCAAAATGAAAGCCCCTTTGGTCACTTATCCTTTCTTATACTCTATATTTTCTGTGCTTGTTTCCCCCTTTCATCAATCTCATCTTTCCCAAATCTTTCAATTACAGTTTCCAGAACTTCTATTCCATGGTAATCTAAACCTATACCTTCAATATTCTTCAGAGTATGCTTTCTGTCTTATTATAGTCAGATCCTGGCTTTCCCTCACCACCCAAGGACAATGTTTCCTCTGAATACATTTCCATATCCCACTTCAACATCTGGAGGTTAAGCACTGCCCTTGCTTCCCACTGCTAACATGAATATAAGTCTCTTCTTTGAGAAGGTAAATATAAAATCAAAATGACTCTCCCTTTAAGAAAAAAGAAATCTGGTTCTACCCCCACATTTCACTGAAACTGCTCACAAAAGTAGCACAAAACTTCTGTATTATCAATTTCAAAAGAAACTCTTTGGTCCTTATCTTTCTGGATCTTCCTGGGATATATGGCAACATTATTCCTTCACTACTTCTTGATATCCTGTATTCCCTTTGTTTCCTTGGCACTGTTGTTCTTCTGGTTCTTTTCATACCTCTTGAGAAGGTTCTTTCACAGACTCATCTTTTTATTTTATTTTATTTTTTGAGATTGTATTTGAGTTATTCTTTTTTTTTATTATGTTAGTCACCATACAGTACTTCATTAGTTTTTGATGCAGTGTTCCATGATTCATTGTTTGCGTATAACACCCAGTGCTCCTCGTAATACATGCCCTCCTTAATACCCATCACCGGGCTAACCCATCCCCCCATCACCCTCCCCTCTGAAACCCTCAGTTTGTTTCCCGGAGTCCATAGTCTCTCATGGTTCATCTCCCCCTCTGATTTCCCCCCCTTCATTTTACCCTATGACCCAGCAATTGCACTACTGGGTATTTACCCCAAAGATACACATGTAGTGAAAAGAAGGGCCCTATGCACCCCAATGTTCATAGCAGCAATGTCCATAATAGCCAAACTGTGGAAGGAGCCGAGATGCCCTTCAGCAGACGAACGGATAAAGAAGATGTGGTCCATATATACAATGGATTATTACCCAGCCATCAGAAAGGATGAATACCCACCATCTGCATCGACATGGATGGAACTGGAGGGGATTATGCTAAGTGAAATAAGTCAAACAGAGAATGTCAATTATCATATGGTTTCACTTACATGTGGAACATAAGGAATAGCATGGAGGACATTAGGAAAAGGAAGGGAAAACAGACTCACCTTTTTAGCTAAGAATACTGAGTATTCCCCTGAGTTCTGTCCTTGGCCCACCGTTTCCTTTCCTGTATCCCTTTTTCTCCGCAGACTCCCATTCTCAAATATAAATATATGTATGTGTGTATAAATGTATGCATATTTATTAGGTTAGACCATATGAAATTGCCATTGATCAAACATCTTTGACCTATAAAAATGGCAATTTCGTATGGTTCAACCTAGTATTTATAGATAAACAGCTCTCTAGATTGGTGGAATAAGAGAAAAGATAAAAAATAACCCAATTATAAGAGAGGAAGAAAATCACAAAAGGCTGCAAAATGAAGTCCCTAAAAATGCATTAGCTGGGAGAAGTGGTATGTACTGTCACGTGAATGATGATATTGGTCAGGTAGTAAGCACAAATAATATAAATAAACCTCAAATCCAAGTTATTGTGACAGGTAATTAATAAAGTGCCATTTGAATATGACAAACACTAACCAGGACAAAACATTTTCCTGTAAATGTGGCCAACAGTAAGTGATTTAAGGGGAAAACAATGTTACAAAAGAAACACTGCTTTTATCGTCATTCTTCTGGAATAGGAATAACCATTCTATACAAAGTGGTTCTCAAACTCACTTGGGTAAAACTCTTGGAAACCACAGTGGTCTTTTTGGGGAATACCCCAAAATAGTAACACATTTTAATTTTATCATATAAGGTTGGAACAATTTTATTAGCAGAAAATGAGTATGTTCTAAATATACAATATGAATGTCAAAGGGATTTTGTTTGCTTTGGCCATTATTGTATTCCCAGTGTTAAGAAGGGCATCTAGTACATGGTAGGTTCTCAATAAATATTTGTAAAATAAGTCTATCTATAAAAATATCAACCACAACAATCAAACTAAGTATGGTTAAGCATTTCCCACTTTGTTTTTATTAACACTAATTTGCCACCTGTTCATTCACTTTGTCATCTGCTACAAGTGGAACAGTTCAGGAAAATTGTACGCAACAAAATCTTTAAAACAGAATATTCTATGCATTAACTTTGATCTGAGTAATGCAGCACCTCAAGTCCAGGTCCAAGGGAATCCTGCTGGAAAACCACCGCTTCAGTATGGGTTTGGAATCATGTACCACTGGCCATAAAACAGTACTTCCTATTCAGTCTAAGCAAGACAGTTTTTTTTACCTTGAAATAAATGGTTGATGTAAAGAAGAGCTGTGCTAGATGGTCAAAAAGAAGTGGTTTCAGCTCTAGGAATTAAAAAAAAAAGATTATTCAAGATTATTTTAATTAATATTACACTGAATTAAAGGACCCCAAATTTTCATGATACATACCAGAGAAGCTACTAAAAGGAATCCAGCTCACAAGTTGAAGGAACTGTGATCGACAACAGAAGCCATCCCAGAGAGGAAGGCTCTTGTACAGGAATGTTTCACAGGAATAAAACCCCTCCTATAACAAAAGTCAACAGTAAAAACTCATATGAAACTCCTCAGTCCATAACTACTCTCTAAACAACCAGTTTATTCTGTGCTATAGTTGTTTTAGACTAAATTTTTTGTCATCAGTATAATAAAAGCCTTGGGTTAGGTGCCAGAGTTCCTCATAAAAAGGACCAGATAATTAATGTTTAGACACATTACCAGCTTCATCAACATACTTCTCAAATACCATAAAATATCAAGTGGAAAGAAGGTAAAAAGTCAAGTAATGGAATATTTTTAAAGATAAATGAAATTGTACTACTCTGGAGTATATACAGTCTCTTGCGCAGTCAATAAAATGTATACAATGTTTGGGCGCCTGGGTGGCTCAGTCAGTTAAGTGTCCAACTCTTGATTTCGGCTTAGGTCATGATCTCAGGATCATGGGATCAAGCCCTGTGTAGGGCTCTGCACTCAGAGGGGAGTCTGCTTGTCCCTCTCCCTCTGCTCCTCCCCCTGCTCAACTCACTCTCTTGCAAATAAATAAATGAAATCTTTTAAAAAATGTATACAATGTTATAATAGGGCTATAATTTCTCTAGAGGCCATAGACCAAATCCAAACTCTGGGCAGCTCCATCTGAAGGAACACTTGAGTGTGTAGACTGCTTATGCTTTCACCGAAGATCCAGAGCTTTCCTTTTTTTTTCCCCCTGTGTAAATAATGGCATGCACCAGGACTCCATCCTAGACTTTCTTCTCATGACATGAATTATCTGGACAATCTCATCTATAACATAGCTAAAACCACCACCTATATCATGAGGAGTCCTAAAGCTATATCTCTAGCTCAAATCTCATTCCTCAGCTCTAGACTCATTACCTAACTACTGGATATGACCTTTTAGATATCCCACAGGCATCTTTTAAGTCAAATTTCTGGGGCACCTAGGTGGCTCAGTCGGCTAAGCGTCTGACTTTGGCTCACGTCATGATCCCAGAGTCCTAGGATTGAGCCCCGTATTGGGCTCCCGACTCAGAGGGGAGTCTGCTTGTCCCCTGCCCGTACCCCTGCTCGTGTTCTCTCTCTCAAATAAATAAATAAAATCTTCAAAAAACAAGTCAGATTTCTTTCCTTCCAAGCCTGTTCCTTCTACATCCCCTTTCTTACCTCCCAAGCAGGAAACCTAAAAGTCAACCGAAATGTATCCCTTTATCCTCACCACCATACTCCACATCCAACTTCCAATTCAATGGTTTCACATCAAATCCTTAAGATTTAGTCAACACATTGTGCATCTTTTTTGTACCAGGTACCAAGCTAAATACTTGTACATGAAGAAAAGTTAGACATGGTTCCCACCAGCTGGGAGCTCATAATATGTGGAAAAACAGATCTGAAAGTGCCATGATACAGGTAAACACAGTGATCTAAAGAAGCATATAAAACAAACATCTAAACCAGATGAGGGTGATGAGTATAGGCTTCCTGATGGTGCTGATAACTGAGCTGCAGCTTAAAGTACAACTAGGGTTACTTACGTATGCCAAATAATTAATTGGCTAGAACATTAAAAAATATTTGTTGATTATGAGAACACAGTAACCCTATGAGATCTATGTTAGCAGCTAATTCAATTAGTTGAATGCATTCAATTACACCTTCAGTTTGTTCTCTTACAGGCCTTTCTCTCTTATTTGCATAATTTAACAAATTCTTTCCTCAAATCCAACAGTACAGAGATAAACGTCAATTCAACTCAACTCTATTTATAACGAGTTTTGAATTGTGCAAATACTGTTTACAAATGATGCCGAGCACTAAAGAAAAGATATTCAATGGATATCGAAATAAATTTTAGTAAGAAGTGGTGGAGTGTATATGAAAAAAGTGGAATCTTACTTGTAAGAAGCACTCTGCCCTGATGATAGTGTCCAGGAAGTTGGTAAATTCTTTTCCATGTTCATAATTATTCATCTTGTACCAAATACACTCTGGAGCAGAAATATTAAGCATAAGTATATGGGTACATGACAATAAAAACTATACAAAACATAATTACCACTACTCTAAAGTGACATGACAAATATAAACAAGTAATCAGTCTTATATACCCTAACCAACTTGCACTGCAGACTGTAACATGTATGTGGAAGTGATAGTGAAATGATCCTCAAGAACTTAATGATATAGGGAAAGCTTATAGTGAAAAAATAAACTAGTAAAATTGACATATAATAAATGTGATTAGCTTAAGTCACATAGTAGTCCAAGAGACTATACATGTATGAATTAAAAGTTTAAGAACACCCCAAACTTCAACTAGGGTGAGCTGGGGATAATCTCAGAGTGGTAGAACTATAGTAAGTGGTAATCTAATTATATCATATCCTATCTAAAGAAAAACTGGGCAGGAAAAGGAGAGTTAGCCTGGAACCAACTAAAACCAACTTTAAATACTTGAAGAGTTAGGAGTTGCTTACCCAGGAAAGAAACAATCTGGTCAACAGAAATATGATCTCTAGAAAAACTGACCCCCTTGGAGGAATGAAATGATCAGGCTTTATTTACTATGGCCTGGATGAAAAACTCCCTTACTGCTCTTTCCTTCAATTCTGTAATTAAGAAATCTTCTAATGACTAATTTGGCTCCCATCTATACTGATAGCAGAGAGGAGATACTATTGTTGGCAGACATGAACATTTTGGTCACCAAAAAGAATTACTTCTATTATGAAATAGTAAGTTGATATTCTGACTTATATATTAGTCTTCTCTGAGTGTGGTTAGCATTAATCTGATGATTCTGGGGCCTGAACAGCAAGTTTCTGGACATACATAGATGAAGAGGCTTTGGACTGTGATGGTCATCAAAATGGAGCCACCCAGTGAGTTTAGGTGGCCATCCAGCAATGTTTCCTTAACACACCTCCTTTCTTACTGTCTTCTAAAATTACAACAAGGGAAGCATACCGGCTCTGAATATATGATCATCAGAGAAACAGTTACGGCATATGAAGGCTCCTCCTATTTAGAATTTGTCACCCTTATAAAAGATATGAACTATCTTGTTCCTTCCTCATTCACCCAATGCTTTTAAGTAACAATTTTTACCTTCTTGTAATGTTTGACTCAACCAGTGATAGAGTCTCAGTAAGATAGACTCGTCTTTGACACAGTTAATATAGTGAAGTAACAGAGAGTTGTTCAACACTGCACCCATCTGGGAAGGCAGCTGCAAAGAGATATCAATCAGTAAACTGTTAAGTATATGAAAAGTAGGTTATAGCAACGAGGAAATCATCAGAAAGCAAATATATAACAAAAATAAAAGGGTATAAAGATCAAATGGAAAATGCAGATAAGCACATGGTCCAGTCACATACCTCTAAGCAGTGGATGTTCTGTAAGAGTTGAGGGAAGCTTTTAAGCTGTTCTAGTGGAAACGATCCATTGCTACTGAGATAATCAGAAAGAGTCATCCCTTTTTTCCCGCATTCTTTACTGCAGCTACTAGAATTTAGCACTGGTATAACTGAGCAAGAATTCCATTTCTAAAGAAGGAAGACAATAAAACAATCTGTCAATAGACTAAACAGACTACAAACTAAACGTAAAAGCAATTGTTGAGGTGGTTCAATTAATGAAGTCTGAATGTGGTTTGCATAGAATCCTGGGCAATTAAAATGTATTTAAATATCTATAATCTCTTCAAACATCCGAATGGTTATTGTTTGGATTTAAGAAAGCTGCACAAATCATTTGGGGTTTTAGATACTTACTCTTTTTACAGGATGGACCTGAGCTGGACCTAACATCAACTTTAGAGGTTCAGGAGGGGGTCCCTGATTCCTTTGCCTCACAGCAAATAGAGCTGCCTTCCACAGATTCTCTGAATTCTTAAAATAGATCTAAAAAATTGGATTAAAGTACATGAGCAGGTACCCATAACCCAAAGCAATATAAAATCCCAAACTCTTCATTAATTGAAAGTATATTAATTATGAAACATTTTGAAGCCATGCAAATCCATTTAGGTTTTTTTTTCTGATCAAGAACCTATTAAATACATCAAATAGAATCAAAACAAAGTGCCAATCCCTAAAAAAAACTTTCCAGAAACAGTGCCGCAATACTAGATCTTAAATCAGTATGCTGTGAACATTTCAGTTCAAATCTGCAAATTAACTTAATCAAAATAACATATTTCAATCTCAATATGATTTTCCACTCCTTAATCCCTTACCTTCTTCCTTGCAGGCAAAGATACAGAAATCAAAGTAGGAGCAAAGAACTTATACAGTGACAACAAAGCCTGGAGATGAGGCTGCATTCCCTGAAATGAAATAAGAGTTTTCAATTTTCAATCCTATGGCATAAGGAAAAAAAGTAACGATAAAGTAAACAGATTAAGCGTATATTCAGACCCTAATTTTACTATGTGATATGGCTATAGGAAGATGCTATTGAAAATCAAAGAATAGATAACCAGACATTTAAATCAACAGTCACAAAACTACCCTCGCCAGCCTGTGGACTTGTCTTTTATGACCTTTTCTCCTGCTTTACTTCTTTATATTTTCTCTCTTCTTCTCTGTCCATGCCTTAGTTCTACCAGTCATACCTGCTAGCATGGCTTACTTTCACTGGTAGCATACTCAGGACTCAAAGTTGATTCATTTTTGATTTAGACAGAAAGGTGGGAAGCCAAGAAAACAGGGTAAAGAAAATATTAAAACCTTATCATAATTACTGGAAAATTCACTAGGAAATCCAACAACTGGTATGCAGTAGTCAAGCAGCTTGATAGAACTAAAACAAGTCTTAATAAAAACATTAATTTTATAATGACAAAAGTCATTACTGCTGGATACCTGTGTTAGATAGATCTGGCTACCCAGAGAAATCATACCACTAAAATGAATTACAAGGAAATAACCAAACTGTTTTATTATATTACAATTTTGTTGAATCAAATAGTGTACAAAATAAGGAAGGCAGAAAATGGGGCTTAGAAATACAGTATTCCTATTTTTATAACAGCTTCTTGAAATTAAATTTGTTATAACAAAACCAAAATAATCCAGTTTATCTATGCTGAAATACCTTCCAATCTCTGTACTCATTGTCAATTAGTATCAGTATTTGCTTTGAGTTGGAATGGTTTTTGATAGAGCGTATATTTAGTGGAGGAGAGACCTTTAGAATTTATCATCTAGTTAACTAAACATATCTTGGTTGTTAAAAAGTTGACACTCTTTTTTTAAAAAGAATTCCAGTTAAACATGGCATATTGAACATATGGATTTAACTCTGGGTCCTCCCAAAGCCCCACTGAAAACTAAAGGAATGAAAAAGGCATAAAGCACAAGTTCAAAGAGAACAAGAGAGGACACAACAGCAAATGAGAGATCCCAACAAGATTTTGGAACCTAGAATGAAAATGGACAAAGAGTAACCAACTTAGCAAAAGAGAGAAAACAAAACCTAAAGTAGAACAGAAAAAGGCTCAAAAGCAGCAGATTCAGGTTTGAGAACTCTCAAAAAGGCTCAGGAATTTGAGGGACCAGATACCTCTGAAAAGCGGAGATAGTAGAAGTGCAAGAGGGGCAGAAAACAGGAGGATTGGTTGAAAACCTAAGAAGCAGTTAGAGCCCCAAATTCCTTCACCACACTAACAAACATCAAGGTTTTACTCTCTGAAGATGAAACTGAGTTTAGACAACAGGCACAGCTGAGGGAGGGTACCAGGACCCTTCCTCACCCCCTTCCACTGCTTACATCCCAGAGTGCTAGTAGCCAAGTTTATAACCTGTGATAGTTAATTTTAGGTGTCAACTTGGGTGGGCCCCAGAGTGCCCAGATATTTAGTCAAACATTATTTTGAGTGCTTCTGTGAGAGTGTTTTTAGATGAGATTAATACTTAAATTAGCGGACTTTGAGTAGACTGCCCTCCATAATTGTGTGGCCCTCATTCAATCAGTTGAAGGCCCTTATAGAACAAAAAGACCAGCCTCCCCCAAGCAAGAAGGAATTCTCCAGCAGCCTACTTACAAGACCATCTGTAACACCAGCTCTTTCTGGTTCTACAGCAGACTGCCTTTGGACTCAAACTGAAACATCAGCTCTCCAGGGTCTCCAGCCTGCTGGCCCCCCTGCAGATTATGGACTTGCTAGCTTCATAATCATGCAAGCCAATTCCTTATAATAAATATCCTTCTGTATATCTATACATGCATCCTATTGGTTCTGTTTCTCTAGAGAAGCCTAATACAACCCCTAGGTAGGAAACAAGAAAATTCCTCTCTGGGAAAAGTGACACAGCCATCTGTGGGGCTCCCCAACGAAACATCAAGATCCAACAATGAACAAGTCCTGCTCACATACAAAAGTTTCCAATCACCATTTTAGTTCTTTACTATTAAATATGGACAAACAAGGTTTGCCAGGCATTTGAGAAAGGCCTCTACTGTGAAAGACCAAACTAACTAAAGAAAGGAATTCTGAGGAAGCAGAGAAAAAGCTGGAAATAGGAAAAAAAAAATCATAGCCCAAGTCACATAGGCTCATGCCGCTCATTCTCCCCTCTGGAGAATCCTAAAAACCATCCTTACCAACCCTTAGGATGAGACCTAACTCCCACCCATGTTCCAAAGATTGGTCGCAACAGGGCCTGGTGTGTGTGTGATAACTACATGCCTGCTCCACTTCCCACCATTCATGCTTGCCACAAGAAAGACAATTTCTGTATTTTGTTTCCTTCATGGATCGGGAATTATAGGGAATGAATGGGTATAGAGGGGGTACATGCCCTTGCAGGTGTCAGAAATTCACATATTCAATTTATTTGCTCCAACCTGCAGATTATGCTTGCAACCACTATACATGTTGGGTTACATGTGAGCACACTATGCCTTCTTGGTTTGATATTGTTGGACTTGGCCAAATTCACCAAAATTCAGCTAATCAAAACAATTATAAATGCATCTTTATAGGGGCACCTGGGTGGCTCAGTTGGTTAAGCGTCTGCCTTTGGCTCAGGTCATGATCCTAGGGTCCTGGGATGGAGCCCCGCGTCAGGCTCCCTGCTCCGCAGGGAGTCTGCTTCTCCCACTCCCTCTGACCTTCCCCTTTGCTCATGCTCTTGCTCTCTCTCTCAAATGAACAAAAAATCTTTAAAAAATGCATCTTTATAAATGGGCATTGATAATGGAATAATTTAATAATGTACTGTATAAAATGTTATTAATGAAGCCATACATTTAATGTCTGGGTTTAAAATTTTTACACAATCATGTACTAAATCATTTTCTAAACTTGAACATATGCTGTTGTTTCAGTTAATACAAATCGATAAGATCTTAGTTATGCTAAGGATTTTTGGTATTCTCCTGAAATGCTTTGCTGTTCACATGGAAAAATGTACAACTTTTTCACCATTCATAATACTGTGAAATAAAATTCAATTTGGACAGAAACATTATCACTGATATCTTCAGAGAGCTAAGAGAAGATATTGCACTGATAGAACCAAAACAGGGAGCTATGAAACAAGAACGATCATTGAATTGTACTAACAGGAAAGCATGTTATGTGCACTGGAGAATGAATATGCACATGTGTTTGTGTTTTTCATTAAATTTGAATGCCTTCAGGTAGGTTATGCAGGCTCCAGCAGTTAGGATAGACACTACAACTTCCTACTGTTTCATATCCAAAGCTTCACAGACTTCTGTTACCTGACAAGTGTAGTTGAAATAACAATGCAAGAGAGCTGTAAGGACAAGAGATAACGGTCAGGGAATATACTGAAGTTTATGTGTCCAGAAAGGAATGCTTTCCTAGATCACATCCACAAAAACATAACCAAACAAATAAACCAGACATTTTACTTTAATAGAGGAGTAGTTTTTGACTACTCCCTGACACTTGTTTTCCAGCCGTAGCAACCCAGTTCCCTAAACAGTTTTGCTGTTTGCCACCTATGTGTTTTTGCTTATGTTGTTCCCTCTGCCTTTCTCTTCCTCCTTGGCCTAGTTAAATCATATTAATCCCTTAAAATTTCTCTCAAGCATCACCACTCCTCCTTGACTCCAGTACTACTCTGAATTTTTATTCTGTTGACTAAGCTCCTCAGACAGTAAGTTCCTTGAAGACCATGACTCATTCAATTTTATATCCCCAAAGCCCAGTAACACACAGAGTACACTGGCCAATTTTAGGGCTTTTTGGTACTCACCATTTTGGCCTGAAGATCAAGCAGTTTTCTCACGCGAAATGGTTTAACTAGAAAAGGTAAAGAAAAGTACAATGAATGGGGTTCAGAATAAAAATAAACCATGTGGCTCATACAGTGTCATCTTCTTACAACACATCAAAAATACAAACACCCTGTTCAGTTAAACCAGTAAGCAGATGCTCTAAGATAAAAGTACTAAAAAACAATTCCCACAAAATCTTGGCATAGAACTATGCTACTAGTTAACTTTATAAAGGCCAATACAAATGCTAATTCCACAGAGTAAATGTAATACAACTGGAATGAAAATACTCACCATTCTCTTTTCTGGTAAGTAGATATAACAAATGGCAGACATAAGGGCACTGTTAAAATATAAAAAATTTAAAAAGAGAAATGACAATATATCTTGAACAGAGTGGCAACACATTTTCCTCAAATGTCAATCTTCTGATTAAGTAAAAAGGCCTCAGGATTTTGTTGAACAATAATTCTAAAAGCTTCCCTTTTTCATACTACAACATAGTGGTAAAAGCCAATAGTGTTAATTGGTACCTCATTATACCATTTTTAAGTTACTTTTGGAATATAGAAACACTGCAGACAATTTGAAAAACAGAAAAAGATCCTCCTAACAAAAGTTCATGTATTCCTTCCAGTAGTCCATATTTATTAAGATACAAAGTTAAAACTTTTATCTTGATTCCCCACTCAAAAGCATTTTCCTGGGGCACCTGGGTGGCTCAGTCGGTTAAATGTCTGCCTTCGGCTCAGGTCATGATCCCACGGTCCTGGGATCGTGCCCTGTGTCAGGCTCCCTGCTCAGCAGGGAGTCTGCTTCTCCCTCTCGCTCTGCTCCTCCTCCCTGTTTGTTCTCTCTCTGTGTCAGATAAATAAAATCTTTAAAAAAAAAAGCATTTTCCCATGTTGTTTGGTCTTCAAATGATCATTTTCAATGATGTTAACATTCCAGGGAGTGGACATACTATAACTTAATTAACCATTTAGTTCTGTTTGGCAAATAACATACACTCAATAAATCTGTTACTTCAGTTGCTGAATGATTGGTTCCTTTGTACCATTTCATTTTGAGGGTCCACTTCTTGAGGTTTTATTCTAGACCAGGGGTCAGCAAACTACAGTTCACATGTTTTAGTAAATCAAGTTTTACTAGAACATAGCCACACACATTCATTTATGAATCATCTATAGCTGCTTTCTCGCTACAACAGCAGAGCTGAGTAGTTTTGACAGAGACTCTATGGCCCACAAAGCCAAAAATATTTATTATCTGGCCCTTTACAGGAAAAGTTTACCACTACCTGTTCTAGAAGAAAACAGAGGAGAAAATCTTTATGACCAGAGGGTGGCAGTTTTTCTCTTTCAGAAAAGAAAATAAAATGATAGCCACAAAATAAAACATAAAAGAAAAAGCCTCCATAAATGGGAGATCATTAAATTAAGAACATCTGTTTATCAGATAAGGACATAATCTATTGCAGGGATGAGTAAACAACAACCCGCGGGTCAAATCCAGCCCACCACTGGTTATTATAAATATAGTTTTATTGGAACACTGCCACAGTTGTTTATGTATTGTCTATAGCTCCTTTCACACTACACCAGCGGAGTAAGTAGTTGTGAGAGACAGTATGGCCCTTACACCTGAATATTTACTACATGGCACATTAAGGAAAAATTCGCCAACACTTGCTTTAGATGTTAGTAAATCAAAAAAGTAAATTACGTAATGGAACTAGAGAATACAATGAAAGCAAAGACTTTCTTTAAACAAATTTGTATCATTTAAAGTCTGAAGTACAGCATTCTATATTGCCTATCCTCTACTTAGAAATGGGTTCAGAGTCTGGACATACTTGTAAAAAGCATGAATTTAGATACAGGATTTTTTTTAAGAGAACATAATACTATGACCAAGTCTGATATATCTTACACAAAATACAGTAACTTTCAGTAAAAACGCACAACCTCACATCCCTAGGATATAAACCATTAGCAACACAATTTGTCATGCTGTGTACGAAATGAGTGTCACACAATCACTTGCTCTAGGTTCCAGCATTATAGTAAGTCTGACGTCCCCTTTTAATCACATCGTATACATCTAAAACTTTACAATTGCCTTTCTGACAAATAGTAACCACTGCCTCTGAGTCACTAAAGAGTCAGGCTCCCACCAAATTATATGCAAATGACTTTCAGAAGTAACACTTTTAAAAGTTAGGTTCCCTATTTCTTGATCGGGGTGATATTTACACAAATGTATTCAGTTTATGAAAATTAAATGAGCTGATCACCTATGATACAAGCTATTTTCTCTACATATATCATACGTCAATAAATATTTTTAAGAGACAGAAAAAGGGAAAAGAAAAAAAAAGTAGGTCTCCTTCCTGCTTGCCAAGCTGAGCAAGAAACTCATCAACATCATGAAAACTATTCAAGTATACTGCAATTGATTTGACATTTATGAGTATCTTCTGTTCATTCACTCATTCATTCATTCATGAAACAAAAATTATTAAGCAGTGACTAAAACAGACAAAAAGGCCTGATCTTATGAAGTTTATATTCTATGTGCCATGAATAGTGTTACTAAATTCTTGGGTTATAAAGGCTCAGTCCCTGCCTAGAAGAACTCAGTCTCAGTCTATTAAGCTATTACAAGAAAAGGAAAGCATGCTTTAGTATTTCTCACTCTTTACAAAGTATGCTTAAACACAAAATTCATTTGTTTTGCAATTTGGTTAGTTTATGAATAAAAACAGTATGAGGGGCAACTGGGTGGCTCAGTCAGTTAAGCATCTGCCTTCGGCTCAAGTTATGATCCTGGGGTCCTGGGTTCACACTACCACATCGGGCTCCCTACTCAGCAGGGAGTCTGCTTCTCCCTCTCTCTCTGCCCCTCCCCCTGCTCCTGCGCTCTCTCTCTCTCTCCCTCAATTAAATAAAAAATCTTAGGGGCGCCTGGGTGGCTCAGATGGTTAGGCATCTGCCTTTGTCTCAGGTCATGATCTCCGGGTCCTAGGATCGAGCCCTGCATCAGGTTCCCGGCTCAGTGGGGAGTCTGCTTCTCCCTCTCCCTCTGCCTTTCCTCCTGCTTGTGCTCTCTCTCTCAAATGAATAAATAAAATCTTAAAAATAAATAAATAAATAATCTGAAAAGAAAAACATGAGGTCAAGAGAGATGTCAAAGGTAAGGAGGAGTCAATCACATACTACTCATCATTCATCCACTCCTGTGTACCACAGGGTAAGCGGGAGGAATGAGCATTCTTACTTTCTCTTGCTACTTCAAGGTACTACTCTTTCATTCTTATATGAGAGACTTCCTTGACACTTAGTCCACCCAACCTCATTTCCTCCAACTTACCTATACCCTATCTATTCACTGCTGGCCTCTTAGTAACTTCCAAAAGCTCATAGAGCAGAGGACTTAGACATCTGATCCAGTCTTCCACTCTAACCCTAATCCCAATAACATGCCAGAAGATTTTAGTGTCTATATCAACAAATCACCTTGGCCTTAGAGCTTATTGACCTTCTCAATTCTAATGACCTGATTACCATTTATAGAAATGCTGTATATTAGATACCCTGAATAAACCCGCCTGCTTGTATCTAGCTGTTTAAGTACATTTCTGAGCTGGCATGAAAGCAAAGAAACTGCAGTTCCCAAACACAAAGTTTAAGAGGAAACACTGAATACTGAACAAGCTCTCTCCCCAAGATTTCTGCCAAACCTTAAAAATCTTGAACTTTGAGCTTTAATAGCTACAAAGGGAGGTAGGAGCGGGGTAGCAGATGGTAAAGCTTAGGGCCCACCCTGGGAACAGTGGCGCCTGGGTGGCCCAGTTGGTTAAGCGACTGCCTTCAGCTCAGGGCATGATCCCAGGGTCCTGGGATCGAGCCCTGCATTGGGCTCCCTACTCAGTGGGGAGCCTGTTTCTCCCTCTCCCTCTGCCCCTCCCCCACACTTGTGCTCTCTCTTGCCATTTCTCTCTCTCAAATAAATAAATAAAATCTTTAAAAAACTGGGAACTTCAAGAGCTACACCCTAAGTGTATGGGTGTGAAATAAAAACACACCCCACTGTGCTGAAAAGGACAGCAAGTAAACTTGGCTGTCTTGGCCTTGGGTTTGGGTAAAAGGAAAATAAAGCCTCTCCAAAGAATATGCAACCACAAACCAGTCCTATATAGGCCTGCAGTTTGGACTTAACACTAGTGGTATGACCTGGAAAACCTGAAGTGAAGAATTTAGAGTGGCTGCAGCTTAGTTGTACTTCCCAGAAAAACCATATATCTGATAAGGGACTTGTACCTAAAATACAGAAAGAACACTTAAAACCCATTAATAAAAAGACAACCCAATTAGAAAAATAGGCAAAGGACCTGAATAGACATTTCTCCAAAAAAGATATATAAATGGCCAATAAGCACATGAGAAGATGTTCAATGTCACTAATCATTAGAGAAATGCAAACCAAAACCATGTGTTCATGAGGATGGGATAAAATTGGAACCCTCATACACTGCTAATGGGTCCTGGGATCGAGCAGGGTCCTGGGATCGAGCCCTGCATTGGGTTCCCTACTCAGTGGGGAGCCTGTTTCTCCCTCTCCCTCTCCCTCGATCCGAGGACACTGCTAATGGGAATGTAAAATGGTCCAAACTGTGGAAAACAGTTTGGTGATTCCTCAAAGTTCTAAAAACAGAATTAACATATAATACAGCAACTCCACTCCTAGGTATATATCCAAAGAACTGAAAGCAGGACTTGGACAGTTACTTGTATGCCAACATTCACTGCAGCATTATTCATGTTAGCCAAAAGGTGGAAACAACCCAAGAGTCCACCAGCGAGTGAACAGATAAACAAAATGTGGTATATACATACAATGGAATATTATTCAGTCATAAAAATGAATGAAAATTTGAAACATGCTATAAGTTGGATGAAACTTGAAGACATTATGCTAAGAGAAAGAAGCCAGACACAAAAATTATATGATTCTGCTTATATGAGGTACCTAGAACAAGCAAATTCACAGAGACAGAAAGTAGACAGGCAGTTACCAGGGGCTGGAGGGAGGAGGAATGTATAGTTGCTGCTTAATGAGTAGAGTTTCTGTTTAGGGTAATGAAAAAATTTTGGAAACAGTAGTGATGCAGTGAATGCCAACAAATGACACACTCAAAATAGTAAAGTGGTAAATTTTAAGTTATGAAAAACTGTAACAGGTTAAAAAATGAAGCACTGATACGTGCTACAACATGGATGAACCTTGAAAAACATTATGCTAAGTAAAAGAACCCAGTCATAAAAGACCACATATGATTTCATTTATATGAAATGTCCAGGATAGGCAAATCTGAGACAGAAAATAGATTAAAAATAGGCAAATCTTTAAAGACAGAAAACACATTAGGAGTTTTTAGGAACCCCTGAATAGGGAGATGGGGGAATGATAAAGGGTATGGGGTTTTTGAGGTGATGAAAATGTCCTAAAATTGACTATTCTCATGGTTGCACATTATCTGTGAACATACTGAAAACCATGTTTTCATGTTTGTATACCTTGAGTGGGTGGATTGTATCATATGTGAATTATATTTCAATGAAGTTGTTCTTAAAAAGTATCCAGAGAGAAAAGAATAAATGACAGATTACAATTAGACTGACCCAAAAACAATGGAAAGGAGCCAGTGGAATAATACTGTCAATGTCCTGAGAGAATTTAACTGTTACCCTAGAGTTCTACACACAGCAAAACCAACTTTCAAGAACAAGGGCATTGTAAAGACATTTTCAGACAAAGACAATTTACTATCAAAAGATTCTCACTGAAAGAATATTCGAAAGTATATATTTCTACACAGGAAAATGATCTCAGATTGAAGGTCTGAGATGCAAAAATAAATGGTGAGCAAAGATATTGGTAAATATGTGGGCAAATCAAAACAAACATCAACTGTGAAGATAATAATGATGCCTACTTCACACGTATGTGGAGACGGATGGAGAAGAACAAGCTAGAACTAAAACCAGATAAATAGCATATCATCTGCGAGGGCTGTGACCAGAGCCAAAGCATTCTAAAGTCCTTGCCTCATTTAAGATGAAGGTAAAGATACTGGTTACCTTTAGGCTCTAAGAAAAACCATATTAGAAATTAAAACTGAGAAAAATTTAAATGTTTGTTAATTCATTTAAAAATAATATACCCATTACATGCTAGCATAAATGACATATTCTATGAAAAATAACTATATCTGCCAAAAGAAAAATAGTAAGAAGAGTGACATTGTTGTACATTTTTACATTAAGTATGCATGTTAAAATAGGCACAATAACACCTAAAAGAACATACACAGAATGTATAACTAACTTCCAAACTAGAATAGGGGGAAAACCACAATCAATCCAAAATAAGAGAGAAAGAAGGAAAAAAGCAGAAAAAAAGCAGATCATTTAGAAAGCTCAAAATAAGATATTTGAATTTATTCCTATTATATCAATAATCACTACATAGGTAAATAAACTAATTCTCCAGGTTAAAGAAAAATCCTCAAACAGGATGTAAAAATAAAATCTAGTTATATGCTATTTAAAAGAGACATCTAGGGGCACCTGGGTGGCTCAGTCGTTAAGTGTCTGCCTTCGGCTCAGGTCATGGTCCCAGGGTCCTGGGATCGAGCCCCGCATCGGGCTCCCTGCTCTGCAGGAAGCTTGCTTCTCCCTCTCCCACTCCCCCTGCTTGTGTTCCCTCTCTTGCTATCTCTCTCTGTCAAATAAATAAATAAAATCTTTAATAAAATAAAATAAAAAATAAAAAAGACATCTAAGACATGAGGACAAAAAAAGATTAAATAAAACCCCAAAAGATGGAAATATACCAAGCAACTACCAGCCAAAACAAAGCCAGAGTAGCAATGTCAATCTCATACAAAATAGACTAAAACAAAAAGCATTTCTAACAAAGAGTTACTCCATAACAGGTTTGATTCATCAGAATAAGAAAACTATAATTGTATATACACCTAATAACAGATTCAAAATATATAAAGCAAAAATTGACAGAGCTTTCAAGAAAAACTGACAAATTTGCCTTCACAGTGGGAGATTTTCAACATTTTCATTCAGTAACCCGTAGATGGGCAGCAACAACAACAAATCCGTAAGGAAACAAAATTTCAATTCCAATAACCTTCATTCTCTCACTCAAAGTTTAACAGCTCTCACCCCATGGTCACTCTGAATCTTGTCATCACATTGAACCATCCCCTCCTGAAATCTTAAACTCGAATGCTACAATTTCCTATTAGTCCAGCTTTTAATCCCACTACATATCTTGACTATCACCAAGGCATCCCAAACCTCAGCTGTGTGTGTATGTTCCCAATCTGCCCTCTTCTGTCTTCACCTTCTTCCCTTTTCTGTCTCAACTCCCTGGTCCAACAGCTCAATCACTCTCATGCATCCTTGTCCAACCCTGGAGAAACTGCCTGTCCTTGCATATTAGTAACATCACATATCCATGCTCTCTAACCCCATCTGGGCCTTCAAAACTTCTGTCTTTAATCACCTCCTATTCCCATTTCCATCAGGAGCTATTTCAAAATTTATACTGTCTCCTCAAATATAATATTTTATCCAACAACACACATCCTTTTTGCTTGTAAGGAGAGGTATCTCTTTTCCTATAGAAAGCAAATTCCTGTAATTTTAACTCTGATTCCTAGTCTTATTTTGCTACCTCTCCTCTGTACGCTCACAGAACCCTATGTATACTATAATAGGATTTATCACACTATACTTATCTTCTCCCTTACTACATTTAAAGATCTTCCAGGTTAAGTCTCTTACTAGGTAGCTTACCTCAGCAAAGTTACTTAACTTTTTCATGCCTCAGGTGTCTCTTCTCTAAAATGGGAATGATATAATTTACCGTAAATCCTGGCTCTGGTCATGTGACCCTGGGTAATTATTTGACTTCTCTGTGCCTTGAGACTCCTCATCTCTAAAATAGGGATAAAAATGGGGTGCGTGGGTGGCTCAGTTGTTTAAGGGTCTACCTTCACTGAGGTCATGATCCCAGGGTCCTGGGGTCGGGCACCACATCAGGTTCCCTGCTGAGCAGAGAGCCTGGCTCCCCTCTCCCTCTGCCTGCCGTTCCCCTTGCTTGTGCTCTTTCTGTCAAATAAATAAATAAAATCTTTAAAAAATAAAATAAAATAGGGATAGAAATGTATGCCTTGTAAGGTTGTCAAGAGGTTTAAATGGGTTAAAACTACATTTTATCAGGTATGTATTTTATACTTACAGCACATTCCAGTTTGGCCCAGCCACATTTCCATTGTTCACTAGTCACATGAGATTAATGGCTACCATACTGGACAGCTCAAGTACAGAAAATAGGTGCTCAATAAATATTTTTTAAAAAGTAAGCTCTACTTACTTCAAGACCCTAACATGGGACTTGAACCCATGACCCCAAGATCAAGAGTCTCATGTTCTACTGACCGAGCCAGCCAGGAGAACCTCAATAAATATTTTTTAAGGAATACTGATGTCAGAATACAAAGAACTTTCAGAACCCCAGGACCAGAAAAAAAAATACTTTACATAGTCTAACTTTTTTTTTTACATTTTAACATCTCTGAAAACAGGAATAATCTTATAATTGATGTCATCTGACAGTTTTAATGACAGTATTATTTTGTAGTGGTTCATAAAATAAAGATGCATCTTACCATGATGGCATCTTAGAGTTGATAAAATAACTGTGTATATAAAGCACCTAGTACCTGGCATACAGGCCTCACATAAATTAACTATTATGTCTTATTCATATTTGTATTCCCGATACTAAATTCAATGTCTGGCATAGTATATAGTTAATAAATGTTCATTAAGTGAACTTCTACAGGACGGCTTGTCACCTTTGTACATCTAAATCCAAATATATTATATGCCTTCCAAAACTACCTTCTTCTCACAAACTTCCTTTTATGGTCAAAGATATCATCATTCTGAGCCATGCTGACTTAAAAACCTCAGATCTTTATCTCCTTACCCTTCCCTTAATCCAGTTTAGGGATCAGATCCTGTCAATTCTTCCTTTATAATTTCCCCTCCAATTTGCCCTTTCAATTTTTCACTCCCACTGCCACCTCCTTAGACTAGGACAGTAATTCTCAAACTTTTTGGTATCAGGACTCTTCACATTCTTAAAATTAGAGGATCCCACAGAGCTTTTGTTTATCTGGATTATATCTATTGATATTCACCATATTAGAAATAAAAACTGAGAAACTTAAAAATGTTTATTAATCCATTAAAAAAATAATAAACCCATTACATGCTAACATAAATGACAGATTTTATGAAAAACAACTATATTTTCCAAAAAAAAGACTAGTGACATAGTTTTACACTTCTAAATTCTATTTAATGTTTTTGACTTAATAGAATACAACTGGATTCTCTGCTTCAGCACTAAACCTGTTATGTTCTTTTAATTGAAGTACATGAAGAAAATCCAGCCTCACATAGATATATGTAGTTGGAAAAGAAAGCACTATTTTAGTAGCCTTTTCAGAAAACTGTATATTAGTCTTGATAAATGGTAGTCTCTTAAGAGTTAGCTGCAATGTGGAATCTGAAACCTTACCAATGAATTCTCTTTGTACTGTTCCATTACAATTCATTGCTATATAAAATTAAAGTCTATTGAAAAAATGTTAAATACATACATATAAACATAAAATTCATTGATATATCTTACATTTTGAATGGAGCTTTTACCCATGCATAATTTTACAACATCATACTTGGTCATCTGGAAAATACTGGTTCAATGAGTTATACCAACCTTCCAAATATTGACAAATTTCATTATACAATATCTAAAAATCACATTCATTAATACTGTTACCAATCTCATCAGAAAAGTTTAAGTACTGGGAAGCTGTCAAGTTCACAGTGCTAGATACAAATTTTCCAAACTCATAATTTTCACTTGAAAGCTCAAATCCTATCATTGGCAGCAAATACTGTGAGTTGTTTTCTTTGAAATGACAGGCTGGCTTTTTGTTTTTGAAAAAACATCTGCCAAATACCCATTCTGGATAACCATAGTTTATATGTCAGTCATTCTTTCAAGTAAAAATGGTATTCCATGAAGAAAGCAGCTAGTTTAGCCCACAACTCAATGTCGCAAGTGCTTTTCCTAAGGACAACTGCAGTTCAGTATACAGAAGGGATTTATTTGTACTTCCCACTTCATCACAAAGACTATTAAAGACATGTCTCAAAGGCTGAAATTTAATAAAATTAATGAATTAATTTTTACTGCTTCATTTGGGACATTGAGAGAAACTAGCATTTTTTTTTTTTACTATAGTGAAGAATAAAATGACCATTAATAGTTTGGCCCCACTACCCTGATTCTTGCTAAGGCACGAGCAGTTTTAGTCACCATTACTTTAGCACCATCAGTGCAAATGTCAACTCAATGAAAATACCAGATAACAGCTTGATATTGCTATGAAAATAATTTTGACCTCTCAGAACTCCTGGATCAGGGAGCCTCAAGGGGCCCACAGATCAAATTTGAGAATTGCTAGTCTAGGACTTCATCATGTTATACCTGGATTATCATGTTAGTCTCCTAACTAGTTTTCCCAACAGTAGTCTCTCTCCTTATTCATATTGCTTGGCATTACTAAACACAACTTCTTGTAATTCCGCTTTCAACAGGTTCTGCCCAAAAATTATCAGTGATTTCCTGCCTACTGGATAGAGGATAAAATTCAAATTGCCTAGCATCACCTTCAAAGACCTCTACAATTTTTCCTCATCCAACTTTTTCAGCCTTACCTTCCACCACTCCCTGACACAACTGTAATTAAGTCAGTCTGATCTATTTAAGGTCTCTGGAAACAAAATTTACACAGCTCATAACTTTGCATGAAATGTTCCTGTCATATGAAATATTATTTCCTTTTATCAAATCTCAAATCCTATTCCACCTTCAAGGCCTAGCTTGATGCCCAAATTATTTATGATCCTTTTTTTAATCACTGGTTTACAGTGCTCTCTTCCTTCCTGGAAATATCACAATTATTATCCTCACATTATCATATACTGTCTTTGATAATTTAACTCCTGAGTTGTTTATTTAACTTTACATGCTTTCCTTAATCCCCCAACTGGATTATAAATCCCTGGAATACAGAAACTCTCTGCTAAATTTTTTTTTTTTAAAGATTTTATTTATTTGACAGAGAGAGACACAGTGAGAGAGGGAACACAAGCAGGGGGGGGCGGGAGAGGGAGAAGCAGGCTTCCCGCCAAGCAGGGAGCCCGATGCGGGGCTCGATCCCAGGACCCTGAGATCATGACCTGAGCCGAAGGCAGACGCTTAATCGACTGAGCCACCCAGGCGCCCCAATTTTTTTTTTTAAATACACTCCACACCCGGTGTGGAGCCCAATGTGGGGCTTGAACTCACAACCCTGAGTTCAAGAGTTAAGAGTTAAGACATTCGGGGCGCCTGGGTAGCTCAGTTGGTTAAGCGACTGCCTTCGGCTCAGGTCATGATCCTGGAGTCCCTGGATCGAGTCCCGCATCGGGCTCCCTGCTCGGCAGGGAGCCTGCTTCTCCCTCTGACCCTCCCCCCCTCTCATGTGCTCTCTCTCTCTCATTCTCTCTGTCTCAAATAAATAAATAAAATCTTTAAAAAAAAAAAAAAAAGAGTTAAGACATTTAACCAACTAAGCTACCCAGGCGCCCCAAAACTTTGAGTCTTCTACAGTGCCTAGTACAACGTAACAAAGACAGTGAAAACATCAATTTTTAAAAATGAAATCAATGAATGAATTCCCTTTCCAAAGGTAAGAGGAATTTGGTTTAGATGAATGATTCACAGGGACTATGAACTACTGATGGTCCTTGAAAGTCTTCCGGGTGGACAGTAGATTGACTTCTTAGAGTTATTAATGTTTTCAATGGGAATAATTATGCTATTTAATCAAAATCAGTCCACTGGCATCTCATCAAAAGCAATCCTCTCTTTCTCATTAGTTCTGATGAGGTTTTTGCAGTGTTAATCAAAAAAATGTAGAATAAGTGACCCATAGGACCCTGCTGAAGTGGTTTTAAAGGGAAAAGATAGCAATCACTGCTTTAAATTAGCAGAGACTCCAATGTGGAGTCAATTCTATCTATAACATTTTTATTTCCTTAAAAGAAGATATAAATCAAATATGGTAGAAATGTTGTATTTGTTAATATGAAAGACAAGTGCAAGGGTGTTTGTTATGTTATGCTTTCTACTTTTCTATACATTTGATGTATTTTAAAATAAGGAAAAACGCATTGTGTAGCTCTTTGAAGCACACCTGGTGCATCAACATACAAGAGAGCGTACCATTTGATTGATGCATGACATTGTCCAATTTTTACTTACCAGTGCGTCATCTTGCAATGAAGCAAAAAAGAAGCCATAGAGCAAGTTAATTTGATCCTTGTGATCAATGAAGTCAAACATTGCAACCAGCCAACGATAAAAAAGTACCTATTGCAAGACAAAATGCTTATCTTTAGAGAAATATAACTGGCACAGGAGAGAGCTTAATTCCCCACTCAGGGCTGTTTTAGAAGCTTCTAGCACAAAGTAGGATAATAGATTTTATTTCTCAGTAAAAATTTCTGCTTGAGCAAAGTCCCTGCATCAAGCTATATTGTTCCAAAACTACAGGCTTTGCACAAAAGGCCACTGCTATTACTCCGTAAGTGGCTCTTCCTTGCCAGCCCTTAAGTGGTTCTGAAGGACTTATCATCAAACTGTTTAAAAAGATTACCTTGGTGCTACCAGAACACTTGCCAACACAAAGCCAGGAGACTGCCTTAACCACAGAATCTTCTGGTATTAGAGTTGTTGGAATCATACACTTCAATATCCGAGTGTTTACAGCACTCCCTAGAAAGCAGACAAACTCCAAATTAAACTACATTTTAGAATCCTGATTGTTCCTTTACTATTATTCACTCTTAGTCCTAAAAATTTCACTTTATACTGAAGGCAATAAAAAAGTAATATTTGATATATCCCTTATCATCATTACAAAACATAGTTTCAAACAAAAATGTAACTTTAAGTTCTAATATAACTATAAAGCAAATTCTCTGGCTCTGTATTTCTATTTAAAAAGGAAGGATGCCTACAGGGTTTCTTTTTGGGGTGATGAAAATATTTGGGAATTAGAGAATGGTGATGGTTGTACAACTCTGTGAATATGCTAAAAAAAAAAATCCTGAACTGCATGCTTCAAGAGTGAATTTGGGGCATCTGGGTGGCTCAGTCGATTAAGCGTTTGCCTTCACCTCAGGTCATGAGCCCAGGGTCCTAGGATCGAGCCCCATGTTGGGCTCCCTGCTCAGTGGGGAGCCTGCTTCTTCCTCTCCCTCTGCCCCTCCCCCTCCTGCTCATACTCTCTCTTGCTCGCTCTCTCTCAAATAAGTACAATCTTCAAAAATAAATAAATAAAAATAAAAGAGTGAATTCTATGGTATGTGAATATACTTCAAAAAAGTCTTAGGAAAATTTCAGAGATTTTTTTTTAAAGATTTATTTACTTATTTGAGAGAGAGAGAGCGAGCACCTGAGCAGGGCAGGGGCAGAGGGAGAGGGAGAAAAATCCTCAAGCTGACTCCCTGCTGAGCACAGAGCCTGACAGGGGGCTCAATTCCAAGATCCTGAGATCATGACCTAAGCCAAAACCAAGAGTTGGACGCTTAACAGACTGAGCCACCCAGGCACCCCAAGATTATTTTTTATTTTGTTATTATTTTTTAATAGCACAACAGATTCTGACTTATTTAAAACTATTGACAGACATCTTGCATGAGCTGCTTCATTTAAGAATAAATAAATTAAATAAATATATTTGTGTTCTCCATCCCTCCCAAAAAGTGGGGAGGATAGCAGAATGGAATAGCTGTTCTTGGAATTAGCTAGCAGTAATATTCTATACTGGTCCAATCTTTCCATCATACGCTCTGGGCTCCCATGGTATTCTCCCATCTGGTAATATAAGTGATGTTGCAAATACCTTTGCATATACCCTATATCAATTTCTGCTTATTAAGGCTTCAAGAATTAAATGTATATCTCATCAATTTTGGGGGTATGTAAACATTGTTTCACTTGCATTATAATGTGGTGATCACAACCACTCACGGAAAAAACACTGTTCTTAACTTCTCATGCAAATAGAATTCTCAAAAACATCTTGGATCCATGTGTCTTTAACCACTGTTTTACATGCATTACAGTGTGCTGATCACATCCATTCACTATAATCATACTGTTCTCAACTTCTGCAAGTAGCATTCTTAGAAACATCTTATATGTGTCTTTAAACACTGTTTTATATGTATTATAGCATGATGATCACATCCATTCAGAAATATCACTGATCTTAACTTTGCCTGCAAGTAGCATTCTCAGAAACATCTTATGGACATCTTTTTTTTTTTTTCCTGAGGGTGAAGACCTCTCTTTATTTTTTTATTTTTAAAATAAAAAGTGTGTAGGGATGCCTGTGTGGCTCAGTAGGATAAGCGTTTGCCTTCAGCTCAGGTCATAAACCTAGGACTGCCTGCTGCTCCCCCTGCTTGTGCATGCTCGTGCTCTCTCTGACCATAAATAAAATCCTAAAAAAAAAAAAAAAAAGGTGTGTATATTTCAGATGTATATGATGATATGATATTCAAATACATAGTGGAAATGATTACTACAGCCACGCTAATTTACATATTATCTCATGTTGTTATCATTTTTTGTGTGTGGTGAGGGCACCTGAAATCTACTCTTACCGAATTTCTAGTATTCAATATTATTACCTATAATCATCATGCTGTATATTAGATCTCTGAATTTATTCATGCTACATAAATTCTCAATTTCTACCCCATCATTCTGTGGAGAAGGAAGCAGTGAGGGCAGGTGATGAATCATAAGAATAAAAATTTCTGTATTCCACTATGGTTTCTTGTTTTCATTTTCTTTTCTCCCCCACTCCCATCCCCTAACCCTTCTAAAGTTTAAAACAGTCCGACCCTAACACTTCACACATGTCCCAAATTCAAAGGGTCAATTCAGTACAGGCTCAATACTTACTTCCCAGCAACTTTTTAATTTCTAAAGTGTCTGAAGTCCTTTTATACTTAATTATGACACTGCAAGCACACCTGCCCCTGAATATGAATTTCAACTTAGCAAAAGAGCTACAGGTAAAGATACAGTAGTGATGGAGGGTATCACAGAAATAACTAAAAGGAGACAAACAATTAAGGAGGCCATATTTGACATCACCAATTCCAGCTTAAGGGAAAAATGAAAAGTTAGAATAGAAAGCCAGAGATTGTGTTTAAAATTGTTACATACAAGTTTCCAAGGCTGAGGCATGCATTTGTCACAAGACCTGGCAAACATCATGAAAACCTTTTAACCATTAATTTCTGAGATATCAAAAAAGAGAAATTCCAAAACAGAAAACACCTGTACATCCCATACATGTTTTAAGAGGAGAAGGGAGAGAGAGAGAATTCTCAATAGACACTCATCAGTTAAACATGGGTTCCTGGAAAGATATTAGAACCAAACAATATGGAACCACTTAAAAGAAGAAGAGCCAATTTTATCAGGTCAAATTTCGCTTCGTAGGAAAACACAGAGAACTAATCAAGTAAAAGTAGAGAACTAAAATACCTGAGAGTCATATTTTGAATTTGGCTAGTAATGTGTTGTTGCTTTAAAACAACACCCCTGCAAAACATGATGCTAGGGCATACACAAAGGAATCCAATATGCAAGGGCCAGGAAATAGTATATAAAGCATCCAGTTTTGATAGATGTCTTAGTATTTCAAAAAAAAAAAAAAAAAACAGTAGAAAACCCAGTAGTAGTATGGTACAGTATAAACACTACAAGGGGAGTTAGGAGATCTGAGTTCCCCAGTTCTAGCTCTGACATTAAATAAGTTTCTTTAACCACTCTGCGTCTCAGTTTCCTCGCCTTTAAAATGAGGATGTTCAAGGCCTAAAATACCTTCTGAGTCTGAATTTGGGTGAGAGTAGGTTAAAAGATTCTTCTCAAGCAAAAAGAATACTGGCCAAAAAAAAGAATACTGGCCAGGTGTTCCTTCCTTCTAAGAACCTCTCCCCCTCCATTTGAAATGCACTTAGAACAGGAAAGGAAGCATTATCACAAAAGAGAAAGCCTCTTGACTGTCATACACACTGGAATGGAGACAGTTTCAAAAGGAATTTGCCATAGGTAAGTGAACCTAAAAGCAATGAAGTAGACTAAATGATCTCTTAAGCTGCCTTATCTATGTTTCTTAAGAGAAATACTAAAAATGACTCCCATGTATTTGGTGACAAGAGCCTATACATTCTATTTGTAAAGACATGTATGTAATAACTAACCATTCTCAGCATATGTACATAGAAACTTTTGGTTCATAAGGTAGCTTAAACATAAGAAAGGCCCATTTTATCATCTTACCAGATTGGTTTTATGAAGAATTTGGTACAAATAAAGAACTGCAACTGATTCCAATAAGCAATCTATTTCAAAGTCTGGAAGGCAAAACTAATAGCAAACTGATGACAAATGTATCCCCTCAACATACCAAATTTGCCACTGAGTGCCACATTTAAGAGAATGTCAATTCCTTCTGGAGCTAACCCATTCTTCCAAGCCACATTTTCCACAGTTTTCAAGTGTTTTTCCAAGATTTTATCTTTACTCTGTGAAGTTTCAATAGGACCTGGAAAAAGGAACAATATTAAATAGTGGGACCTTTAAAATTCTCTCAGTCCTCAACCCCAACAGTTACAACTTGGGATACTTGAAAGAAATAGCGTTTTTTTTTTTTTTTTTTTTTTTTTTTTTAAGTAGGCTCCACGCCCACCATGGAGCTTGAACTCACAATCCTGAGATCAAGACCTGTGCTGAGATCGAGAGCCAGATGCTTAACCAACTGAGCCCAGGTGCTCCTAAACAAATAGCTCTATGTTAAAAATGTCTTCCCCCAAACCTTTCAAAGCCTTTAAAATTCTAGAATATTTAACAGCAATAGAGCAACAGCACCTTCAGTGAGGAAAACTGAATCATGCCCTGGCATCTCTGCTCTAAACTAACTAAAAGCACTGAACTTAGACTATAAGCAGATTCAATACTAGGATAGTAGTTCCCAAACTCTTCTGCAAATCGGAATCACCCAGAGGAGCCTTTTAAAAATCCTGATGCCCAGACTGCATTCCATGCCAATACAATCAGAATGTCTTAGAGTGGATGCCAGGCATCAGGTTTTTTAAAGATTCACAGATAACCCCAATGTGTAACAGCTTGGAAACCACCCTGCCAAGAATTTTCTTTGTTGTTGTATCCCTAGTACCCAGCATAGTGATATTAGGAAGCGCTCAATAAATGCCTATCAAATAAACAAAAGCATGAATGAGCAAAAATATGCTTTCCTTTAAAAATCCATAAGAAAAAGTCTAAGACATTTTTACAGAAATAGAACTTTCGTAAGGAAAATTATCTGTCTTACCTTTCTCAAAGTATCTCACTGCTATTTGCAGAGCATCTTCTCCTTGATCATCAGCATGTCCATAATCGTCCGCTGTATTGTTTTGTCCATGTTTCAAGCTGCGCTTTGAGTCATTCAGGTCCTCTTTTTCTTCCCCGGCCAGGAGATTAGTCTCATAAGTATCACTAACTTGTGAAGTCCTCTTTTGAGCCTGAGAGTCCTTCACTCTCTTTTGAGATGACATTATTACACATATTCTATACAGAAACAAGTGTCCAGTTACCATTAAACAAACCATCCCTTTTTACTCCACAAAGACAGGAACCATATCTGCTTTGTATTCCCAACATTTAGTACACAATACCTAGCATACAAACAGTACACACACACACACACAAACCCTGACAATGATTCAGGCAACAAAAAGGTTAACTTTCACAGAAGCCCTTGACTTAAACAGGAATAGGGAGAAACAACTCTCCAGGGTAACATTTACCAGTTGAACTGGACTTCTTGTGGAAAAAAAACTGAGTACGAGCAACATAGCAAGTCCTCTTAAAATGGCTCTATCACATAATCAAATCCAAAACTAATCCATCTCCTACATTCAGTCTTACTTTTTCCACTATTTTTCTCCACCCCCCCCCACCTTGATTTTGCTTTTAATCTTTTATGCTCTCCACTTCCTGAGTGCTAAGTTAAAGCGGCATGGTTCCAAAGTCAAACTGGTGACCAAACTAAGGATTCTCACAACAGAATTGTTCCCTATTAAGTAATTCATTTATTCAGTAAATAATTGTTGAACATCATCTATATGCAAAGCACAGTTGTACTTACTAGGGATAAAATAAAACAGCCAAGGTCTCTGCTCTCGTGAAACTTATGGGGGTAGGGTGGGAAGGAGTGTGAGAGAGGGGAGCGATACCATCTGATTTAAGACCGTTTTAGCTGCAGTGTGGAGAACAGAATGTGAGGGGTCAAGGAGTGAAAACAGACGAATTTTTAAAAAAGCCTTCGAGTCCAGAAGAAATATAACTGTAGTCTGAACTAGGCCTAAGATAGCAGGGGAAGAGGTAGAAAATGACTGATATGTTTTGGAGATAGACTGGGCAAGGCCGTGATAAAAGAACTGGATGCAGGGAAAAGGAAAGAGAGGAACCCAGAAAGACTTTTAAGTTTTGGCTTCAAATGGGAAAAACTAAGGAAATCGTTGGAATGACCGTTACTCGACCCCACCTCCCTAAGAACATATGAGGCCAGAGCAGGAAAGCGATATGTCTATCTAACCCACTGGGAGGTTCCGAGTTCTGGTAGTTTCCTAGGGTCCTAAAAAAGCAGCGCGGGAGAGCAGATTCTAACCCCATCCAGTTGAACCGTCCCATTGCTTCTCAGGAAGCCAGCCCCTCACAGACTGCCACGGCAGAGAGCGAACTCGGCCACGACGACCGACCCACTGGACAGATTCCTGAGCTGGGGAAAAACCCGACCCCAGCCACACCTTGCAGGAGAATCCTGCTCAGAAATCAGGAGATTCCCTCCGCTCTGAGAGCCCCCATTTTGCCCGGTCTTAAAAGTAAAAGTACCTCACCTAACACACTCCTCAGTCGGAAAGCCTCCGGAATCCCAACACCGCCTCCCGGATTCAAAAGGACGGGCCCCGCCCCGCGCATGCGCTTCTGCAGAGACCCAGGCTGCAGTAGGCAGAGCAGCGCGCTTTGCTGAAGCCTGATTGGTTGGGTTGCACCTCAACGGCGCGAGGAGGCACGCGCGCCGACGCTGACGCAGACCCAATCCCGAGAACCACTTGCCCCGCCCGCCCGCCCCGGGTAGGGGACCCGCGCCTTGTGGGCCGTTGCTGCTGGAACTAGCTGATTGGCTGCCGTTCCCACTGTCCTGATAATGTTCGCATTCGTCATTTTGCGTAAAACTCGACAATTAGTGTCCTGATTCCTGAATTTAACAAGAGTAATTATAGTGATAATTTTGCCCAGATTGACCCGCAAGTGTCGGGACTTTGAATCTATAGGGAAAATATGAACCTTGCTGGACAAGAGACTTAGGTTATTGAGTCTATGACTTCTGAAGCTGTCGCTTTTCCCAGGCGAAGCTCTGGGGTGGGAGGAAAGGACGGCTGGATCTGCCCTCCTTTTACCGAGGGTGGGCATTCATATCTTCCAGGGTTTGCCAAAAACCTGGGTCCTAAGCTAGATGTGGCACCTTGCACGTAACCCGCCAGGCAACACGTACAGATTTCTAACTTTGGTGAGTCTTAAAGAAACTGGCTGAAACAGCAGCAAGGGTTTAGTTTGAGACCTGAGCCTAGTCCCTAGTTTAATCTCTTACTAGAGTAGGAATTAAAGAGGAAAGGTAAATTAAATGGCTCTCACTGTGTTTTTGAGGCCAAAACATATCCACAAACTGGGCAAAACTGTAGGAGGGAACTGCAATCTTAGGGAGAAATGAAGAATCAAAGATTAAGTTGATATATTTGGGAAAGACTACACCAGAAATTACTATTTACCACATCTTATATGATTTTCAGAGTACTTTCACGAACTCTTGTTTAATCATGCATGAGAATTGAGTGATATTTTATCTAGTACATAAACTGCTCTTATCTAGGAAAACTGAAAGTTTCTCGAGTCATTTTTCATACTCTTAATGATTTCATAGACTCAACTGTGAATTGGAATGGATTTTAAACCTTCAATCCCCTTCTCTTTTGTAGATGATGAAACTGGGGCTCTGAGTGGTGAAATAACTTGCCTAACATGACAAGTCTGTGGCACTGGAACGTGTGCCACTTTATGGATACACATAGTGAGAGAGCACTGGTTCTCCTTTGTTTCATACACCTGCAATTTTCTCTGAACTCATTCTTCCACCTTCCCTTGGCATCACCTAGTGAAGCAGAACTTCCCAAACCTGAAAATTGTATTGATCCTAATTCTCTGGCTTTCTGTCTTATGTGCTGATGTTACCGAAGTGTGGTAACCTCGTTAGTATACTAAGTGATTATATTGTTCCTTTTCTTTCTTCTCCCTCATCCAGAATCAAAAATTAAAGAGCCAGAATTGCTTCATATGACCCTTTCGTCCCAGATTTTCATTATCTGTCCAGACAGTTTCCTCCAAATTTCAAAAATTTTTATTTTGAAAGAATGAGAGAAATAAGACAGAGGTATCAATTAACAAGAACAATGACACTGAAGAAAATACAATAATTTGTACTCCCCCCACACACAATGCCCCCACCCCTCTCCCCATCCCTGGCACAATAATATTAAAACCATCAAAGCACATCTCACAAGGAGAAACAGCAGTATGGAATGAAGAAAGCAAAGTTTCATACTGCTCAATCCAACCAATCCATATCAAATGTCCTTCCCCCTGCTGAACTCCAGCCACCATAATGATAAAGAGGTGTAGAGGAGACAACCAAAGGAGTAACTTGGATCTCTGCTTACACTAGCAAAGTTCAGTGAAGAGTCAATAGGAGTAATGAATCTGTCTGGCAGGGAAACCCTGGATAGAGCTCCTCTGTCAAGTCTCAGATGATTGAAGAGAACAGCTAGAGTTTGAGATTCACAGACTTCTAACGGGACTAATCCCTGCTCCCTCAACCCAACAGTAGAGCAGCTGCCGAATCCTGGTTGGGATTCTCTGCTGAGAATAGTAGGAAGTGAGGCAGCTTTTGGCTTAAGAACCCCCCCCCAAAAAAAAAGAGATGTCTGGTAACAAGTTTACTGCTTCAATTTCAAACTGTGAGCAAAGGAGCTTAGTAGGTTGGTTTGGGGCAAAGGCAAGGTAAAATTCCAATTTTATCACTTGAAGAATTAGATTATGTGTTGACTGCATATATCCCTTATTTTAATTAAACTCAATATGGAGTATTTAAAATTTCAACAACTGTTACAGTGGAGGCTAATCAGTATAACTCAATGTCTCAAATTGAAGGAACTTTCTTCTAAAGTGGTAAATTTAAGTTTTCAACTTAATTTCCCTCATCCCACAGGAATACATCACTTGATTTATACCAGAAGTAAGTAGGATTCTCTTTAGAGGAGGTTTATTTTATTCTGCCCTCACTAGAATCAGTCTATAAAGGGAAGGATACCTCCGCAGGATTAGTTCAAGATCAGAGCCTTCTCCTCGCACCTGCGTGCGTGCACACACACACACACACACACAAACACACACACACGGACAGTAAATACATTTTCCCACACATAATCTTATAGTCACATGCTTGCTGGAGTCCATCTCACAAATACACTTCAACAGTTAGCCGTATACATGTACATGCAGCAAGATGTGAGAGTTGCCCCAAAGTGATTAAAGGTGGTGCACATATGTCTATGTGGGGAGGTCATTTTAGGGTATAGGTGTACACAAGCCAATAGGACCATTAACTTGCAGATTATATTTTTTCCCTTTCCTTCAAGATAAATAAATCAAATGAAAAACACACTGACATCTTCCTGGGTGTCATGGAGGCAACTGCCTGGAAGGTTCACTTTTTGCACTTCTGCTTTCCTATGACAACTTCATTTTGCCCTGAGGGGCCTTCTCATATAAAGAGGGCTGCTCCTCCGCGTTCCCGGCATTCCCTGCTTGCCCTGGTGGTGGCAAGGGCTTCTTCTCAGAAGACCGGTCTTCAGGCTTGCGGGCAATCAGCAGGCGGCAGGTGAGCAGGATTCCAAACACCAGAGCATGGGCGTAGCGTTTGAGAGGATCACCGACTAGTTGATGGAAGAAGAGCACAGCCAACACCAGCAAGAGTAGGAAGAAGTTGGCCACATCTTTGGGACGCCCAGGCACAAGGGTCATGACAATGCCACAGGCCACCTCAAGAGCACCAATGCTTTTGCGGAGGAGAATGGAATTGATCCCCATTTTCTTCAGCAGAGGGAGGGCTCGGACATAGCTCTTATAAGCACGTTTCTAGAGTGAAATACCACAAGGAATGCCACATTAACCATGATTTTAAAATTAGAATGAAGAACACACAAGCAAGGGCCTCCTTCCCCACCATTCCCTTTCCATGTCCCCACCAGGTCCCATTTTTTTTTTTTTTTTTTTTTTTTTTTTTTTTTTTTACTGCGGCCCCTAAATAAAAGCCTTGTAATTAAGATATGAAAAAAACAAGCAATCTTCTGAGGTCCCTGTGATTTAAACCTTAGTAACAGCAGGGTGCCTGGTGGCTCAGTTTGTTGAGGGTCTGACACGTGATTTCAGCTCAGGTCATGCATGACTGTGGGGCTGGGCTCTGCGTTCAGCATGGAGTCTGCTTGTCCCTCTCCCTCTGCTCCCCCCCCACTTGCGCTCTCTTTCTCTCTCTAAAATAAATAGATAAAATCTTTAAAAATAAATAAGACTTAGTAACAGCACCAAAGAGAATTTGGCTTTATAGTTAAAAATTATTTTCTGATTATAAATCATAAACAACACTAAAAGGATTTATAAGAAAATTTATTGGGCCCATGAAGTCTGGTACAGATTAGCCACAACCACATTTTCTAGTGCCTGCCTCGTCCAAACCCAGATGTGTACAAATACCAACAAAAATGAAACAAGGCAAGGCACAGTATGATAAAGCCTCACTAATTCGGACTTCCTTAATTTGGAATCTGTGATAATTCAGAAAAAAACTGAGCAGGAGTTTATATTTGTGGAATCTGCAAAAATTAAAAGTGAGTACTAAGTAAATAGAAAAATAAAAATGTGTGCAAATGTTAGCCCCTTATATATCTTTAAAATATAGTAAGATAAAAATCATTCTCATGGTCAATGAGATAAAGTCCCAGGCCTTTACAAGACACTACTTTGATTAGCCTGGTGCAAGTTCACTAATTTTAATTCAACAAATATGTATTGAACACCTACTATGGATTATGCAATGGAGATAAAAAGGTAAATAAGACAGGGTCAAGAAGCTCTTGATCCAGTGGGGGGAAACAGATACACAAAACACCAGTATAAAGCAACATGGTTAGTGACACATAATAGACGTCTGTACAAGGTCTAATTGTAGCCCAAAGGGAGACATCATAGAACAGAGGAGGGAGTCACTGGATATATTACAAAGTAATAAGATTATATTGACCTTAGGGTAATAGATAATCATATTTTTCACTGTATTCAGATTGGCCTGTAGTAAATCGATGAGATTTTATCAAGTGTCTTATTATGTCGGCCCACTGCTTTGTTTTCAGTAAGTACCCATTAATTCATTCAATATTTATTAAGTGCTTCCTTGCGCTAGGCACTGTACTAGGTACTTTGGGTACAGATGTCAATCATTCAAAGGCCCTGCCTTCCTGAAGCTTGAGTTTATATGAAGAAAAGTTATGGGTGCTGAACAAAATTATGCAGCAGATACAGTGGAGCCACACCAGAGTGGTCAAGTTTCCCTAGATGGAAATGGAGAAAAGCTAGAGTGGAATATTAAAGGAAGACCAGGTGTTTGCAAGATCAATAAGGGAAGGGCATTGCAGGCAGAGGAAACTGGATAAGCAAAGGCCCTGAAGCACAAAACAGACTTGGGTGTTTCAAACACCACCCCAGTTCAGCATAGGTTGGGAGAGGGAGGGGTGACAGTGAGACATGAGACAGGGGAGATAGATATGAATCATGAATCATGAGAACTATATATGTCCTCTTATATATGTCTATATATGTGTCACTATGAGATCATGGGGAACTATATATGTTGTGTTGTGGAGGTGGATTTTATCCTATAAGCCAGGGGGAGCAACATAATTTGCTTTTGAGGAAGGTCCCTCTGGAAAAAGTGTGGAGGATGGATTGGGAGAGGTATGCCTGGAAGCAAGGAGACCAAGTAAGAGACCTAGAGTAATGACAGTAGGGATATAGGGAAGGGGAATGAGTCAAGGATACCTTTAATGCAAAATCAACAGAATTTAGTGTTATACTGGAAGTGGAACCTGAGGGTAAGGGATAAGTAAAGAAAGATTCTCTGGTCTCTGGCTTGGGTACCTGGGTAGAAGGGTGTTACCATTCTCCAGGTTTGGGCATGCACCTGAAAGAACAGGTTGGGGGTGGGGCAAAGGGTAAGAAGGAGTAAGGGACTCAATTTGGGTTTTTTAGTTGAAGTGTCTCTAAGACATCTAAGTGGAGATGTCTGGTAGGCAGCTCAGTAAGAGAGGTCTGGAATAAAGATATAGAATGGATAGTCATCAGTATCCCAGGTAGAATGTATATATACAGTGGGAAAAATTGTGTGACAGACATTTAAGAAATGGAAAGAGAAAGATAGTCCACAAAGTAGACAGAAGAGAGTGTGGTCAGAAAAGTAGGGGGAAAACCAAGAGAGACAGGGTCATGGGGCCCAAGGTTTTCAAGAAGAGAATAGTCAAAAGTTCCAGATGCGAGGCAAGTATCATAAGAATCAGGCAGAAAGCCAACTTGACCTCTTAGAAGCATCTGGCACTTAGAATAGTGTTCACACACTCTAAGTTTGGAACAAATGTGAAGTCATTTCTCTCACTTTTGGATAAGTGAATGCACCTTATTTCATGGATTAATTATCATGAGTGGCACAAGATAATCCTCTATGAGGACTGTTAAAAGACCAATGGTTTAGTGAAAAAAAACAAACAAACATGGGTTTTGATTCAAACAGACTTGGCTTTAAATCCCATCTCTGTCACTTTCTAGTTGGGTGTCCATAGGCAAATTATTTGACCTCTCTGAGCGTCATTTTCCTGAGCAGGGTTAAGACTAAAGTGAAATGAGCCAGGCTATTTGCCTTGAATGCAAAATTTAAGAGGGCACCAAAAACATTTCTTGATTAAGGTAGATAATATCATTAATGAGCAAAATATCAAAGCTTTTACATAATGCAAGATCCAGCTCTGCACTTATACAACCCTGCCTTATCTCTTCCCAATCCTGGCCCTGTCAGATCCTGTCTTTAAAATTTCACCTCACCCTAGTCCCTATCCTGTTCCTGAGCATGTAAAGGAAACACAGAGTGTTAGTCATTCTTCCTCCCTCTTCCCATTTTAGGTTAAATCAGGGACTTTCAGAGAAATTAGTAGAGACGTTGACTAGTCGGCAGAGTAAAACTCCGGGCTGAACTGAGCCAGACCCACATGGAGCAGAGCAGAGATGAGGGTTAGGGCACCTGGTGGTGGGGAAAAGTGTACCCGTTTCCTCTCACTATTAAACTAGATGCCACCTGCCCACTCTCTCCCCCTCTGCACTCTGGTAACAGTAACAGGGCAACATTAGGGAAAGAAATCTAGACACAAGAGGCTTCCTTAACACTCGTAAGTGAGGACTATTTCTAATTAACAGCACAAAGCTTCCCAAGAGGCAGTTCCTAAACCCTAAATGTAAGCTTTTGACATGATGAGCGCAGGAGGCAAGATGAGTTTCCCACAGTCAGTTCAGAGCCAAGACTTCCAGATGCTGGCTGAGTGGCTTCTGGAAACGCTCCTTTTTTGGCTAAGGCTAACCACCCATCATTCAAGAATAGATTCTTAACTATACTACAGTGGAATCTGTAGCCTGGGGCCAAATTCCACGTCTTTAAATCAAGTTCCTAGAACTTGGGTGATTTTTTTTCTTTACATTTGGTGTAACTTCATTTTACTTTTTCAGTTGTTTATCTAACTTCTTAAACTACAGCTGTGGCTCTTTTATGCAGCTGTTGCCTCTTTTTTTCCCTTTCCTTTCTCCAGAGGAAACTGCACATGGATAAGCCATCTCATCAAATCTTTAGTTCAAAGCTGAGTAGGTATAGATAGCATCTATTCTCCAGGACTCCAGACAGGGAATGTTAGAAATGGGACTAAGCTTGGATGGAGTCTTGACATTATAGGAAGCCCTTTATTCTTTCTCCTGTGGAGTAGGATGGAGACATCAGAAGAATCCTACTATTGCCAGCCGCATCAATGTTTGGTCTGGGCCACCTCAGTTCTAACAATAGAAGGTTCACATGTCTTGAATCTATAGTAACTAGAGCTCTAAAGACTTTAATTGTTCTGATAGTAAGAATAAAGAGAGTTGACTGAGTCACTCTCCCAAAAGGCTCTCACAATTCACTTTGTTGGGTCTGTTTCCCTTCCATTGCAATGACCCAGACCCTGTAACCTTAGTTTCTTTATAGGGCAGGGAAGCAGGGAAGAGGAGTGTTCAGTCAAATGTTTCAAATCCCTTTAATCGAAAGCAATCATCCAACAGTATCCTTGGGCTGAGATTCTTAAGCTAAATTTCAATTTTAGTTTTGCCCCTAAGTTGCTTGGAGAAAATTACTAAGCATTTTATTATCTGGGTTTCCCCTTTTTGTAAATTAAATGAACATTTTGGAGATTTAGTAAAAAAAAAAACATAGCATCATGGCATCAAACAAGGGCCACACACACACACACACATTTCATTATTAATGAACCATACAATAATGAGAAGTCCATGTGTTTGCAAGCAAGCCACAGTGATTATTTTAATGATAATAGTGGTGAATCAAACAGGTCCTTTCTTATGGTATGAGAAGATATGATTCAGACATGAGTCAAAAGCATATGGAGCCTTTCTTTAATCATACCTTTTTTCTTTTTGTCATTTACTCTTCACAACACCCCAGGGTCCATGATCTCATATTAATGACATTTATTTGAAGAACTCAAAACTGTCTAATTACATTTATCTTCAATTACAATTAATAACTGATCCAAGTCAGCTAACAGGACAAAATGGGAACAGAGACCAAGTGGTTTGGTCCACTTCAGTATACTTATGCCAGTTGGGTAAAAGAAAAAAAAGGTTAATCTACTGTGAATTCCATTTATATAAAGTTCAAAAACAGGTAAAACTAACCTATATTGTTAGAAGTCAGAAAATAATAACTCTTGGGGAGGTAGTAACTGGAAGGGGCCATGAGGGGGGTTTCTGGGGAGCTGATGTTCTGTGTTCTCGATATGGGTGCTGGTTACACAGGAGTATTCTGAAAATTCCTTGAACTGTACATTTATGTTAGATGCACATTTCAGAATGTATGTCACACTTCACTAAAATTTACAGAGAGAAAAAAAAACTATGAAAGCGAAAGAGGGCACGGACAAAAATACATTTTGGCTAAAATTCTCAGCCTCATTGCTATCTTAGACCATAAAGGCTACATAACTTCTGCAAAGTTTACTGACTCCAGTATGATTTTCCTGCATTTTTGTAGGGGAAAAAGCCACATGTGAGTTATCGATTATTTCTTAAATGCAATAAAAAGCCATCACGTGTTTAATTGCCAAATATCCATGTGAATGATAAACACATTTTAAGCAATTCTACTTCCCACTGTCATATAGTACCTACCTACAGGGGAAGCTGGTAAACCTGGTCCTACTAACCAAACTGGATCCTTCCCAGATTGCATTTGAGGCCCAAAGGTAGCTCTGTAACAAGCATAGCTGTTGGCCATTGAGACCTTAAAGGCTCCAATGCCCCGGCATCAGCTCCAGTAGAGTTTAGCTTGGGATGGTTGGCTGTATGAACTAAGGCAAAGTCACTTCACAACTCAGAGGCAGTTTCCTCTCTGAGGGAATAAAAGTATTGTACCCCCTCAGAGAGCAGTCTAAGCATCAGTGAATCACTATCTTATCACCTAGCTGGAAAGCAATTAATGGCGGTGATTGGAAGCATAAAAGATTACCTAAGGACGTTAAATAAACTGCCCAAACGTATCTGGAGTGTTTCCCCAGGGTTGTACAAACTGGACAGCATTTAACTATAGATAAGCCAATCAACCAAATCAACAAAGCTTCTCTCTGAGGGGATGCGAAGAAGCAGAGACTTGCCCTGTTTTCCTTGGGGCCAAAATCCCTTGGCTTCATTGCGACAGGATTTTTGGGTATTTTCTCACCATTCTACATGTGGCCCCTTTTGATTACAGAACGGAACCACTGCTACAAAGAGCTGGATAACAAATTTAGAGCAAGTCAACCTTTTGTATGTTCCCCATCACTGCACAGAAAACTGCTTAGCAGCATTTGTAAGTGCTGTCTCCCAATTTCAAGTGAATTAATGAAGGCATTTAGTCAAGGGAGTGATCAGTCATGTTGAATTCATGTGGGCTTTAGAGTACTCTATAATGACACTTGCTAAATCTGGAGGAGGTATGGGGCGACACACACCAAATGGGCAATTCAGAGTGACATCTGGAAGTTCTGCATGGAATCCACTGTGCATTAACCGGCAGCAAGTGTGGAGTTTTCAAAATTAGCTAATTGCATAAAGGTCTGTTCACCAGGGCACATGAAAATAGCATCTTGCTCTTCTAAATGCCTGATTTCTTTTTTTTTTTTTAAGATTTAATTTATTTATTTGACAGAGAGAGACACAGCAAGAGAGGGAACACAAGCAGGGGGAGTGGGAGAGGGAGAAGCAGGCTTCCCGTGGAGCAGGGAGCCCGATGCGGGGCTTGATCCCAGGACCCTGGGACCATGACCTGAGCCGAAGGCAGACGCTTAACGACTGAGCCACCCAGGCGCCCCTAAATGCCTGATTTCAATCCCTTAAACTGACCATTCAAATTAGTCAGGAAGCCACTGCATGATGTGGAATCAATTATCACCATCACTTCACCCAGAGCATTTCTTGAACATTTGCTATATGTAAACACTGTACCAGATGCTTCCATATATAATCTCAATTAATATTTACAACAACCTACTAAGGGAAGAATTATTATCCTCATTTTACAGATGAGGAAACTGAGGCAGTAGGAATGTCAGGACTCAAGCACAAACCTATACGACTGAAAGCCTGTGTTCTTTACATTAACCATTCCTGGCTTCTGCAGTACAGGAAAGAAGCTACTAGTCATTTGTCTGTTTGGTTTTTAGCAATGATTCTTTATGGAGGGGACAACACCTAAGCATAACGCTAATGGTTTTAGAACAAGAAATAAAAAAGTGGCAGAAAAGAAAAAAACCAAAAATCTAAATTTGAAATTGGTTTCAAAGTAAAAATATGGATTGGTGTAGTTGAGCTGTTACGAAAAAGAAGCAAAAATATGCCAGATATTTTCAAGAATCAGTTGCAAGTTCTGACATCCAAAAAGGCAGTTGTAATCATTAATGACTCCTCTACTGAGAATATTCAGTCACGGGCTTGGTTTCTAATCTCTGCTCCCACAACAGCTTATCCTATGATACTGGATCAGTTTGATCCATCAGTAAAATAAGAATAACTAATAAAATGAATTTACCTCACTGATATGTTTTAAAGAGCAAATAATCTTTAAACAACAACACTTTGAGATCTTGTAAGAAAAGCTACTGCAGGCAATGCATGACTGTCAAAGCAGAGGAATTACTCCTAAATGGAAAACAGAAAATCCCAGATAATCAACCTAGCTGATCTAGAGTTGGGGTCCTAAGGGGCCATACCCCCTTCTAAGAGCAAGAAATGCCTCCTGAACTACATAATCAAGATCCAACCAGAGAACTCTGAAGGGTGGTGACCAGCCGAGACAATGCTCCAATGACTCATTCATTCACTCATCCATTCAACAAATATAAATTGAGCCCCTTCTTTGTACTAGAACTGAGTTTTTCCCATTTCCTATGGACTTAAGAATAAAGCTTGGCCAGCCCAGGACTGGTGCCGTGGGTCCTGTGCTGAATAGCCATCCCCAGCCTGGGGCCAATGTTCAATGCAGGAAGGGACCCTGGAAAAGGCAATCTGAAAATCCTCCTCAAGCTTCATACTACTGTGAAGTCTACCTCCCAGCTAGACATAGTTCTTCCATGCCCCCGAACACATAAGCACAGAATTGTGTGTACACACACATACACACACACGCGCGCGCACGCACAATAGTTCTATACTGCTGTATTAGCTTATACCTATTTAAATATGTTCCTTTGTGATATGAAATCTTGATATTGGTTTCTTCTGCTTTTCAGTAGACTGCAATAGACAGCTCCACTCCCTAGGAAGAAACCTACTATAAACCCATTTGTGGCTGGTCCTCCTTGTGAGCTCCTGCCAAGCTGGTAGGAAGATTCCCGGTGACTCCATCTTAGTTGGATTGCCTGCAGAGCCTAACATTGTATTTAGGGTGCAGCGTGGGGTGGGGGGGCCTCTAAAACAGCTGAGGAGGGCCTGGGGGCCAGGGAGTATACTGAAGAAGGATACTATGTCCTAAGGAAAAGGAAAAGTCAAAAATACCTAAGGTGCACACACAAACATATTAATACATGTATATATGAAAAGTAAAGAAAAGCAATAGCATATTCATTTACTTGTAATCTAATACTAAACTACTACCACCAAGACAAAAATATAGTGGCATTTCACCTCCACACTGTCCGTCTGCCTTTGGTGGCTTCTGCTACCCCACCTCCCCTCCCCTCCCCAGTGCAGGCTGCCTTGGATACTCATTTTGACCTGATTTCAATTCCATCTGGTCAAACATGCTGGGAGGAGGGGAAGGGAGAAGGAGAAATACATTAGTATTTGCCACTGGGGCTAGACCTAGGCCCTTGAGTCCTAGCCACCCTCCCCCACCCCAGGGTGATCCTGTGGTGAGAGAGACATGGAAAGCACCAGCTCAAACCCTGAGACAGAAGCCAGGGCTGCCTGCAAACATTTTCTGAGCATCTACAATCTGCCAGTCTCCATCTATTTGCAGCTCACGTTGAGGGGCTCTGGAAGGCTCCGCAGTGGGCTCCAGGAGAGCGCTATTTATTCCTGCCAACATGTGGGGCTAGACCTCCTTGCCTCAGCCCTAACGGGGAGACCCTCTTGCCTCTTTTCTCTCCCCCTTCCTGTTCCTCCCCTAAGCTCCTTTCCTTCTTGACCTTGAGAGCCCAGTAATGGGTTCCCTCCCATTACAGGCAGTCAGGCAAAGGCAGTGAGAAGCAGGTTCTCTTCAGCTGGGGCGGGGAAATGAAGAGGCAAAGTGACAGGGGGAGAGACGAAAGACGAGAGACCGAAAGTGCTGGAAACATCCCCTGCCATCTCCTCACACTCCACAGCATAGGAACAAGTCCTCTTCACGCCCAACTGGGGAGAGCAGCCCAGCCCCCAGGTTGCAGAGGAAATGTTTTGGCCAGTCACCTTCGGTGATTCCAACTCTGCAGAGGGGAAAACCTGCAGAGGACCTGACCCCGGGCATCCACAGGAGGCAAGGTGGGAATTATGGACTATTTTGCAGGAAAAAGGAGGCAGACTTTGCACGTTAGCCCACAAACAAAACAAAACAAAACAAAACAAAACAAAACAAAACAAAACACCCAGGTCTCCCTTGAGAGAAGGGGCAGAAGCAGGCGCTCAATGACCTTTATTTGGGCCAAGACTGCTTTGTCTCAAGGATACAGACACAGCAAGGCGGCTAGGGGATCAGCTCTCCACCAGGGATGAGGAATACCTTTCCTGCCCCTAGGAATCGCTTGTTTTAGTAGCCCGTTCTCCTCCAGATCTTTCCCTCCTTCCCCTTTGTTCTTCCCTAAGATAAATAAACTCTCCAGCTTGCTAAACTCTTAGCTCCAAGGGAAGGAATCAGACTTGCAGACTGGTTGCCCGGACTTCGGGTGTGCTAGAAGGAGGGAAGGATTCCTGCCAGTGACAGGTGTTACGCAGGTCTCAGCCTTCTGGTTTACTTGGAGGTGGGGTGTACTCGCTGGGCGACCCCTCCCCCAACTGGCATCCAGTGGCTCCAAAACAGTTGCTCCCAGCATAGCCCACAAATGAAATCGCTCTTGTCCAGCTGCTCCTTCAGAGCCGCAAAGTTGTTGGGGAGAAGGTATGGTCCGGGGTGGGGGTAGGGGTTAAGGGGACCGGACCATGGACTGGGAAGGAAAGAAGGGGAGAGGTACTCACAATCCCTTGGGGGTGCGTCCCTCGTCACCCGTTTGCTTCACTTACCATCTCAGTGTAGGCATCCTTGCTGAGCCTGGGGGTCAACTTGATAGTTCCCATGAAAACAAAGAAGAGTCCCAGGGCCACTGAGAGGGCCACGACAGTTATGGTTCTGGGGGATGCCATGGGGTCACCGAGGCAGGTCCCAACTAATCCTTCCGCTGGGCGCACCCCGTCTGTCTAAGGCGCAGGCAGTTAGCACAGAGAGAGCTAGAGGGACGCTGCGGAGGCAGCAGGCAGCTAGAATGACAAAGAGAGGGAGAGGAGGGAGCTCGAGAGAAAAATTGAGAGATCGAGATTCAACCTCTCTCACTACAACAATCTCTGGGTCCTAATGCCCTACGCTTACTCCTGGCCAAAAGCATAGTCTGGAAGTTAAAGACCTAAACTGAGGTGGATACTTCACGTCTTAAAATGGGAGGAAAGTAGGTTATGCTTTGAGGTCAGTTCCTGGGCTGCCTCTGGAAGGAGGAATCAGGGGAGACCTCCTGCCCACCACTTCCCACCAGGCGCACTTTTCATCTCTATAGTCCTCTAGTTATTCACTCCCTTTTTGCAACCTCCCTCCTTCTCTCCCCTTTCCCTTTCCCTCAGTCGAAACAGCGGTCCTCAGTTTATTTGTTTCTGCAGTGGGTAACACTCAAGGATAAAACTGCAAAGTTGTCAGGCTCCGTTGCTCCTGAAGAAAGGTTTATTTTTCTCTGCCTGGAAAACCTTTAATGGCTCCCATTGTCCAGTCGTTAACGCCAGAGTTTTAGATTTGGCATTTTGACCTCTGCCTCTCTTTGGAAGTTTATCTTCCAATAGCTCCCATGCCTCCCCTCCTCTCCTATCTACTCAGGGCCCCATACAACCTGAGCTTTCCCACCTCCCCTACATTCCCTTTCCCTACTCCATCACTATTCCTTAACATTCAACCTTTTCTTCAATGTCATCTCCGCAAAGCCTTTCCTGATCCAGTCCCAGCTGGATATGGCTTCTCCCTCCTCTGATTTCCTGAAATAATAACCAATATCTGTTTACTGTTTACTTAGTGCTAGACAACCACCCTTTACTTGTATTAACTCATTAGCTTTACAGCAACACTGCAAGCTAGGTATGAGCTCCCACTTTATGGATGGACCATTGTTGAGGCACAGGGAAATAAGTAACTTGCCCAAGAGTACCTGCTGGCAAGTGGAGAGCCAGAATTCAAACCTAGGCAGTCTTTTTTTAAAGATTTTATTTATTTGACAGAGAGAGACACAGCGAGAGAGGGAACACAAGCAGGGGAGTGGGAGAGGGAGACGCAGGCTTCCCACGAAGCAGGGAGCCCGATGCAGGGCTCAATCCCAGGACCCTGGGATCATGACCTGAGCCAAAGGCAGACGCTTAACGACTGAGCCACCCAGGCGCCCCCAAACCTAAGCAGTTTTAACCTGGGTTAGGAGCCCAGGTTCTTGGGCACCTGGGTGACTCAGTCTTTGGGCGGCTGCCTTCGGCTCGGGTAGTGATCCAATGGTCCTGCCTCGGGATCCCTGCTCGGTGGAAGGCCTGCTTCTCCCTCTCCCTCCGCCGCGCCCCCTGCTTGGGCGCTCTCTCTGTCAGATAAATAAATAAAATCTTAAAAAAAAAAAAGAGCCCAGGTTCTTAACCATTGCTCTATTGCCTCTCCATATACTTCATACTCTGCATCATAAGTATGGCACTGACCTGATTCTGCTTTGCACTGTAATTACACACACACACATACACACACACCTTTTTCATGAGGCAGTGTTCATTAAGAGAGATAATAGTGTGGAGTCAGGTCCAGAAGGTCCAGGGCTTAAAAGCCAGCTCTGCCACTAACTCTGGGAACTTGTCACTTAACTTCTCCGAGCCTCTATTTCCACATTTATAAAATGTCTATGAAAATTCAGCCTCAAAAGTTTGTTGTAAGAATTCGATATAAGTAAATTGCCTAGCACAGTGTCTAACATATAATGATGTAGTTCCCTTTTTGCTTCTTTTGTCTTCCTAATCTACTCCACAGTTAGTGTAGCTTATAAGCATTTCAAAGGTAGGAACAACTTCTGTATATCCCCCACAGTACCTAGAACAATACTTTTTGTGCACCAGATCCTAACAAATTTTCCTTGGGGGTGGGGGAAACTGATGAATTTAAATGCACATATTATCCCTGGGAGTGGTTAACGCTTTAAGGTTTAGGAATCAGTTACATCTTATTGTGGAAGAATTTCAGGCTTTCGTGATTATGATTAGACCTATAAATTACTGAGTTGTACAATGCACATACAAGTGAATTAGGCACTGTAGGAATTATATACCATTTTGCTTTCAAATTACATGATAATGGGAATAATAATATTAATTATAAAATGTACAAAATACTGAATAATAATAATACTAATAATAAATATATGGAAAAAATAACTCATGATCCCAACATGCTGAGATGAACATTGTTATTCTGATTGGTCAATATTCTTCTTCTTTTTTTAAAAATAATCATCTTTGACAAGTTCCTTGCCTTCTTTTTTTTCCTGCCTTTTTTTCTTTTCAATGTTTTCTTTTTTAAAAAAAAATTTTATTTCTTTATTTGAGAGAGAGAAAGAGACAGAGCATGAGCGGGGGGGGGGGGGGGGGGCAGAGGGAGAGGGAGAAGCAGATTCCCAATGAATAGGGAGCCTGATGCAGATGCAGATACAGGGCTCTATCCCAGGACCCTGAGATTATGACCTGAGCTGAAGACAGATGCTTAACCAACTGAGCCCACCCAGGCACCCCGACTGGTCAATATTCTAATTGACCTTTTTCTTAAATATTTCTCTATGTACAAAACACATATAAATTTGTTTTTCAAAATTTGATCCTACTATAGAGTCAGTTTTATACCCTGCTTTTTTTTTCAATGGTTAGCATTTTTCTGTATCATTAAACTTTCTTCAAAAACACAATCTTTCTGCATTGAGGATTTCAGTGTTTTTCATCTTCACCAATTTCATTCATAAAAATTTGTATTTTGTGGATTATTGGTGTGTTAGAACATTTTTTCATATATTTGTTGGTCATATGTATACTTTCTGTTTATGTCTTTTTCCATTTTTATTTTGAGTGTTGGTGTTTTTGATGGATTCATAAGAGCTCTTTATATCATACTGACATCAATTATGTTTTAAATATCTTTCCCAGAGGTGCCTGGGTGGCTCAGTCTTTAAGTGTCTGCCTTCAGCTCAGCTCATGATCCCAGGGTTCTGGGATCGAGCCCCGCGTTCTTCCACTCCCCCTGCTTGTGTTCCCTCTCTCTCTGTCAAATAAAGAAATAAACAAAATCTTTAAAAAAATAAAAAAATATCTTTCCCACTTTGTTTTTGCCAATAAATTTAACGGAGTCAAGTCTAGCAATACTGTTATGACTTTTCCATTGCTTTTTCGCTTAGAAAATTCTTCCCAATCTCAAAATTTAACATTTGCTTATACTTTTTAAAGCTTTTTTATGCTTTCATTTTTTTTTTACATTTTATATGTTGATGAATTCTGTCCTTGTTGGTTTGTGATGCTTCCTTTATTGTATATTGGGTTCTTATCTTTTTACTAGGTCAGTCTCAAGGCTTCTATTCCACTGATTTGTTTGTTGATTCTTGTGACAATACTATAATGTTTTAAATATTATAACTTATGTATACATTTTAATATCTCATAAGCCAAGTATCCCATCATTATTATTCTTTCTTTGAAAATTTCTTTGCTATTTTCCTTATTTATTCTTTTAGGTGAACTTAGAATCACTAATCACTTTATCATGGTAAATAACTTTGAATCTTGACTGGATTAAATTAAACATATGATTAATTTTTAAAAGCAGTCATCTTACAAAATTTAGCTTTCCCATCTAGAAATATGGCATCAATTTCCATTTATTCAAATCCTAGTTACTGAGAGATATACAAATATCCTTGTTTTCTTTGTGTAGAGCATATGCCTTTTAAAAAATGTTATTTTTAGGGGTGCCTGGGTGGCTCAGTCGGTTGGGTGTCTTCTTTTTGGCTTGGTCATGATCCCAGGGTCCTGGGATCAAGCAGGGTTCTGGGATCGAGCCCCACGCCAGGCTCTCTGCTCAGCGGGAGTCTGCTTCTCCCTCTCCCTGCTGCTCCCCCTGCTTGGAATCTCTTTCTGTCAAATAAATAAATAAAAACTTAAAAAAAAAGTTATTTCTAGGGATTCTCTGCTATTTTTTGTCATCATCACAAATGGATTTTTTTTTCTCCATTATATCTTCTAACTGGTTGTTGCTGGCTTATAGGAAAACTATTGATTGCTATTCAGCCACTTTGTTGAACTCTTTCCTGAACTCTTTTTTCTGAGTTACATCTGAGTGTTTCAACTGATTCCCTTGGGTGTTCTCTGGAGTGACAAATGAATCAGCTACAAATAATGATGGTTTTTGTTTCCTTTTCCAATAGTTATACCTCATTCCTTTTTCACATCTTACCGTGCTAGCTACAGGCCAGCTTCTAAGATTTGCCTGGCCTGGGGCAAGAGTACAAATGGAGGTCCACTTACCACATGTCAAGGAACCGTGAATTGGAACACAAAGAGAAGCCAGAAAGCCAATGCTTGTTACTACTGGGAAACAATCATTGTTATGGAAGAATCTATTGCTATTGAGAGAGGAAGGACTTGACAGGTTGATTTATCTTTTCTCTTACTAAGCACTTCTGCTGCTCAAATTCTCCCTGCACACTAAAGCAGTGTCTGATATCAGCAGCAGCATAACTCACAAACTTTCAAGGCATTCAGATGCATTTGCCTTTTGTTTCAAGCACACAGGGCAAGCGATAGGAAGTATTCCCCTTGCATTTGAAGGATGTTAATTATGAGAGCAGAGGGTTAGGGTTATGTGTTGTGCCACACTGAGCACTGGATCCTGAGTGACACAGATGGCCATGTCTTCTTTAATAAATTTATTTTTATGTGTTTGTAATATGAGGGATCCTCTAAACTGTGGGTGCCAGAACAGAAGCCCCTCTTGCCCAGGTCTGAGAATAGTACTGGTTGCTTGGAACATTTCTAAGCACTTTTAAATGGCAACAGTCTAGCTTTGTCTTCAATCCTAGTAAGAATGCTTTTAGTAATAAAGAGTTATCATTTACTGAGGGGTTACCATGTGTCAAATGCCATTATAAGTGCTTTACATACATTATCTCATTCATTCCTTACAGCAACACCCCAAAATAGGAGCCATCATTACTGGGCTTTGTTTGGTTAAGTAACTTGCTCAAAGTCACATGTCTGTATGTTACTGAGCTGGGATTTGAAACCCAGGTATGTCTGAAAAAAGTCCATTTTATTAACTGCTACATCATGCTAACTTTTATTTTATCATTTATCATAATGTTAGCTGTTGGTTTGAGATGATTCTTATCTTTATTTGGCTCTGGAGGCAAAATAGAACACTGGATTTTTAAACTTGAACTTGAAACTGACCTGAGATCCAGTGCCTGGTTCCTACAAAGAGGTGGCCCTCCTTGCTGTCTCTTAGGGCATGAGAAGTTCTATTCTCTTTTTTAAGATCTATTTATTTATTTTTAGAGAGAGAGGGAGAGGGAGAGAGGAAGGGTAGGGGGAGAGAGCGAGAGAATCTCCAGCAGACTCCTCGCTGAGCATGGAGCCCAACGTGGGGCTTGATCCTAGAATCCTGAGATCATGACCTGAGCAGAAACCAAGAGTCGGATGCCCAACCGAAGGAGCCACCCAGGCGCCCCGAGAAATTCTATTCTTGATCCGTACCATTCCTTACATCCTCTCATTTGCATATTTGTAGGTTTTTGCTCCACCTGTAGAGGTCTCTGGGTGGTGACTACACCAGGGGTCCTGAACTCACATGCTCACAGAGGATGAAGAGTTCATGTAAATCCCATGAGATATTAGGCAACAGATACTAAGTTTTTTGTATAGTGGTCCCTGAATGCTCTGAAAATTCTGTTTAGTGAGTTCTATTATTAGGCCAATTTTTACAGATGGGGAAATTGAGGCTCAAAGAGGTGAGGTCATTTGCCCAAGGTCATCTTCTCATGAGTGGCAGAGCTAGAAATAGAGTCTGCCTAACAGCAGAGCCTATTTTTTTGGACCACTATTGGTTTTTAACCTTGGCTGGCCTTAGAATCACCTGGAAATTTCCTTTTAAGGCATATAAGCAAGGCCCATCTGCAGAGATTTTGATTTAATTGGTCTGGGGTGGGTCCCCAGCGCTGGTATTTTCAAAAAAACTTTCCAACTGATTCTAATGTGCGACCACGCTAATGAACCCTGGACTCTGTTGCCTCAAAACTCAGCGACCTCAGCGGTATCTCAGGGAAACACAAGGCACATGGTGGGAAAAGAGTGAAAAGTGAAAAGAGAAACAAGGTTATGGTGGGGTGAGTGCCTCTGCCTACATATGTTCTTTATGAGGTAGGTGTGAACAGCAAGCTCTGAGGACAGCTTGCACAGTAATGGCTCTTTCCTGAGCTTCACAAATAGTGCTAATCGAGACCCTCTACAGCATTGGACTGAATGTGTCAGTTTTATCAAAATCCCAACTGACAGGTAGCTATACTCGGCAAATACTGCTCTTCGATTTTAACTCTTTGAGTTACTTCCACAAAAGAACCAGCTGTCAGAGCCAGGTTAGAAACTGAGCCTAACCCAGGCTGTGTCCATATGCAGCAATCTTGTGTTCTGTGAGCACAGCCCCTGCACTGTGTTCTCCCCCAGGGTGGAATCTCTTGTCTGGTCTTCCTGGAGAGGCAGAGGCAGTGACTGGAACCTGCAGTTCAGAACATCCCCAGGGTCCCTGAGCACTGAGCCATGAGGAGAGTGTAAGCTTTCTCATGTTCTTACAGCTAGAGGCTCTTCTGTCCTTGACGGAAGGCGATAGAGTACAGAGTACAGGTCCTCCGCTCCAGCAACAACAGCATCACTCGGGAACTTGATGGAAATGCAAATTTTCTGGCCGTACCCTATACCCACTGAATCAGAAGCTCTGGAAAGGGGCCCCAGCAATCTGTTCTATCAAGTCCTCCAGGGAATTTGGAGGCACACTAAAATTTGAGAACCACCAATGAAAAGCTGAAAGATTAAAAGTGGAGACACAAGCATCAGACGGCTGAGTTCAAGTTCTGGTTCCACCACTTCCTGCATGACCTTGGGCAAGTTATTGATCCCTCACTAAATGTCAGTTACCTCATCTGTAAAATACAGCTACCAGTTTTCTTACCTGTAAAATAGGTACTTACATGGGATAATGCACATAGAGCGCCAAGCACAGAGTGAGGCACAAAATAAGGATTCAATACATGCTGAATACTTATTATTATTATTATTTTATTACTATTATTAGGGCTGTTCTGGATAATCACTTTTATTTCCAACATAATTGGATTCCTTTGGAAAAGATCCTAATTACAAGATCAGAAACCAAACAAAATATCTTAAACAACTCAGTGGGGACAGGGCAGAAAGTATTTCACTTACATTTCTTCACAGAATCATGGAACATAAAAGCATAGGGGGACATCTTAAAAACAATCTAGTCCTACCATTCCATTCAACCTGGTAATGGCTCTTAAAAGAAATCCAGGTGCATAGCATCAGGAAAAGAAAGTAGAGATGAGCGTCATTAGTATTGAAGATTTGCTGGGGATGGTGATTTGGAGATGATGGAAATTGTAGCCTCTAGGTTGTTGCAGAATTTGTGCCCTTGGGCTGAGTCCCAGGCATGAAGCTGAGGTTCAGGTACTGATGGCATTCCAATGTGGACCAGGACATGGGAGAGGTGTCCCCCTGTTATTTCTCTACATCTAGCTCTGAGGGAAGAGATGCCAGTGTTGGAATGCTATTAATATTGAATTGCAAATTTCAACACTATAAAAAGCAAAGGGTTGGGACCTTAAGTGAGAAAGTGAACATCAGCACCAGCCATGTAAATGCGAGGTAGTAAATATCTGTGTTACCTTAGAAACCAGAACATAAAGGTAGCTAGGTAGTTTGGTGACAGTTTCCAGGGTAATTCCTCCCACATACAACATGAGAGCTTTCCTATTATGTTAACTCTTTCTCTATAAGCCCACTGGACCCTCACTCAGTGTTCCACTATCATCTCTCTCTCTCAAAAATCTCTCTTTCTGACTTCCTTATTTTTGTAAGTGCCAATGCCATTCTCCTAAGTACTCTCTTCAAAAACCCTTGATGTTTATCAGGGAACTGAAGGGCCCCAAAAGTAATATGTATCTCCAAACCTAAGAGATACAGTTTAGAAAAAATTAGAAACATAAATCAGGAAATGATAGACTCTTCAATTGAAAAAAAATTTTTTAAAAAAGCTCACAGTGAATGAAACTAGCCATCTGTGACTCTTCCCTGAAGCAACTTCTTGTAAATATAATTTGTAGATATACTGCAGATGAGATTAAGATGCTTCCCAATATCTCACCTGGGAGCACCCAACCCAGAATGTAATTCATGTAAGATGAGCTGTTACCTTGGCAACTGTGACATGAGGATAGGAGGCAGGTAATATTGTAATGACAGAAAATTCTGGTGAGTAGTTAGAGGTGATGGAAAAAAGAACAGTGGAGAGTCAGTGTTTATCCAACACTCTTCAAGTAACAGGAACGCTGGTCTGGAAAGCATGTTACAATTAACCCAAAGACCTCTCTCGAAACCATTCATCTCTGTTTAAATTGCAAGTAACCTTCTGATTGCTAGTTTGGTTTCTCCAGTACATAAATAGCTGGTAGGTATAACCCTAGATAGGAAATAAGAATATTTCGGTCACTAGAAACTGGCTTGTAAGCCAGTAGCCTATAAATCTGCTACATGTAAGTTAGTCCCTCAGAGTCTAAATCACCTCCACAGGAACTGATAAAATCTAGTTCTCAGTTTCAGTCTGGACTATGCGGGCTTTACCAAGATGCGTCAATTCACTTTTTTTCTCTGATATTTTACTATTTTTCCTTATTATCAATGTAATGCCTGTCCATTGTAAAAAAAATTTGAAAAGTACAGAAGTGAAAAATAAGCTGACAAATGATTCATTCCTAAGCCTGCTATCTAGAGGCAACAATTGTAAAGAGTTGTTGTATTGCTTTCCAATGCATTTTTTGCTTTATACGTACAGGATCGTACTGAATGCATAATTCTTTATCCTGCCTTTTTCATTTAAGGTTGCCTTCTACACATATTTCCATGCCATTACGAACTTTTCAAAGACACAATTTTAAGTTAAATTTTTCCTCAAGTGTAACATAAATACAGAAAAGTGCACATATCAAGAGTACAGACTGATCCATTTTTGCCAAGTGAATACACCTCTATAACCAGCACCCAGATGAAGAAATAGAATATTATCAGCACCTCAGAAGCCCCCTCATTCCCCCTGCCAGCCGCTCCCCACACCCTAAAGGTAACACCCTTCTGAATTCTAACACCATACCGTGAGTGTCATTTTTAGTGTCTCTGCAGTAGTCTATGGACAGACCATATTTTATGTAATAACCATTCCCTATTTTCCCAATGTTGGACCTTAAAGATGCTTTTTAATTTAATTTAATTTAATTTTTATTTATTTATTTGAGAGAGAGAGACAGAGATAGCTAGAGAGAGCACAAGCAGAAAGGAGAGGGAGAAGCAGGCTTCCCGCAGAGCAGGAAGCCTGATGTGGGGCTCGATCCCAGGACCCTGGGATCATGACCTGAGCTGAAGGCAGATGCTTAACTGACAGCCACCCAGGCGCCCCGATGCTTTTTTAATTTTTAACTGTAAGACCTTTCACATCTCTATCTCCTTAGAATAAACTTCCTGAGGTGGAATTTCAGGGCAAATGGTGTGATATTTTAAAAGATTCTTTTTTTAAAAGATTTTATTTATTTATTTGACAGAGAGAGACACAGCAAGAGAGGGGACACGAGCAGGGGGAGTGGGAGAGGGAGAAGCAGGCTTCCCGCGGAGCAGGGAACCCCATGCAGGGCTCGATCCCAGGACCCCAGGATCACGACCCGAGCCGAAGGCAGACGCCCAACGATTGAGCCACCCAGGAACCCCAAAAGATTCTTGATTCTAATTGCTTTCCAGGAACTTTATATCAATTTACAATCCCACCAGCAATGTGCAAGAGCATCTGCCTCACTGTCCATGGTCTACGTCGAGGAATAACAGATCTTTTTAAATCTTTGCCAATCTATATACTTTGCATGTTCTGTTATTACTAGTGAGGTAGAACAAAACACTATTTGACCAATTATATTTCTTTTCCTGTGAATTATTTCTTCAAACCTTTGCCAAGGTCTCTATTAGGGTCACTGTGTTTTTCTTATCTGTTTATACAAGTTCTTTATACAATAAAGATAATGACCCTTTGCCATACTTGTATATCTTTTTTCTTTGATATGTATTATTTAATTTGTTAATTATATCTTTGTCATATAGAAATTCTTAGGGTTTATGTAGTAAACTCGACCTACTTGGTGTTTTTTTTCCCTACTGGTTTTCAGTTTAGAAAGTCCTCCTATGTCCAAATTTCAGATGCATAATTATCTATATTCTATTTTAGGGCTTTTTCGATTTGATTTTTTTGAACTTTCAACTAATCATCTAGTATTTCAGTTGATGCATGGTGGTAGGTCTCAAATTTTAATGGACATCACTATCAGTGCTTGTTAAAAACTCAAATATTTCTGAACTCTATCCCCCTGAGATTTTGATTCTGTAGGTATGGGGTGGGGTTCACGAACCTGCATTTGTTACAATCACCCCAGCTGATTACATTGCAGATGGGCCCTTATCCATTTTTAAGAAATTCTTTTTCTTAAAGATTTTATTTATTTATTTGAGAGAGAGAGCATGAGCAGCGGGGAGGGTCAGAGGGAGAGGGAGAAGCAGACTCCCTGCTGAGCAGGGAGCCCCACACAGGACTCTATCCCAGGACTCAGGGATCATGACCTGAGCCGAAGGCAGACGCTTAAGGGACTGAGCCACCCAGGCGCAGCCCACATTTTGAGAAATTCTTACAGAATGCAGTGTAACCTGCCTTAGTACAGAGACTTAGTGCCTCCCATCTGGATGACTGTAGCAGTCTCCCTCAACTTCCAGGCCACTACACCCTAAAATCTATCCTACACACAGCATCTAGAGTTCTGCTCCAGAAACATCTCATGAAAAACTCTTCATTAGCTGCCTATTGTTAAGGAAACTAGATCAAGCCCCTCATCCAGCGCTCCAGGCCCTTCATTATCTTTCCTGACCTAGTGACCTAATAGGCCAGAAAGCTAACAACTTCCGTACAGCCCTCCCATCTAGCCCGGCCTGCCTCCTCCTGGGCCTTGGACACAAATTGCTCATTCTTGTTTTCCTGCTGCAGCTCCTACCTCTTCTCAGGTTATTCAAATCCTAAGCATTCAACTCAATTCTCACATTCTTTTCCTTCCCTCACTATCCGGATTTTCACTGCTTTGTTAGAATTACCAAAGCCCATTATTGCGTATTCTTTCGTTGTGAGTCTTCCCATGGGGTCACACAATTTAGAGGGCGTGGTCTGTGCATCTATTCCTCTCAGCCTCTAACGCAGTCACACCTGAAGAATGTGGTTAATGGAAGTGATTTTAATACATGTTATTTCTGAAAGCTAATGCTGTAGCCTCTCAGAAATCTCCTCTGGACCAAAGTGAGAATGACAAATTTCTAGAAACTTCACGTTGTGATTTGGTTTGCTGCTAACCAAGTTAAGCAAAAGTTATCTTGGCTTCAGCTCTTATTTAATTTAACAATATTGCTTGTCACCTCTGACATGTCCATTTATTGACTTTTCCAGTTGAAGAGTCTAACCTTTTATTTATTATGGGATATTTCTTGTCCCTCTTACAAATGTGGTGATTTCTGTTTTATAGAAGAACATGCTTTATCAGATTAAATAAATATAAAAGGGTTAATGGCTAAATAATTACATTATAGCTTCCTTAATTTCTTTTCTCTCTTTACCCTTCAGGGTTCTGCCTTCTCAAATGACAAACTTGCTTTAAAGGAGTTCACTTGGATGCTCAGAACAGGTGGGGGTGGGGGTGAGTGAAAATATGCCCTTTCCCTTTCAAGTAGACCAGGGGAGGATTCAATTCAATTCATCAAATATTCATTGAGCCCCATTAGGGCACCAGGCTCTGTGCTAGGCACAACAATAAATGCCAAGATGAGAAATGATAATGGAGCCGAAGAGCATGGGAAGGAGAAGAAAAGGGAAGAAGAGGTGGAGAAAGGACTAGAGCTGGCTATCTGCATAAAAGGGGACTAAAAAAAAGAAAAGAAAGGGAGAAGAGAACCAAAGGTGCATTCTCCAGCCTGGTCTCACTTGATAGCAATGTGCAAGCCTAGAAACCTGAAGCAATGGTTTTAGTTCAAATAATGCTTAAGAACCGTTAGAGTGGCTAGGAAAGGCCCTGAATTGAGGCAAACCTTTACCTGCTCAAGCCTTTGGAATGGGGATTAAAAGATCTCTCTCTTTTTTTAAAGGGTGTATATGCATGTGTGTACATGTATGTGTACATATACAGTATATAAAATTATTTTTGGATGATAATAGCTAACAATGAGTGTGTGCTTACTCTGTTCTAAGTACTTTACATATATTAACTTATTTACTCTTTATCACAACCCTGTGAGGTAGGTGCAATTATTATGGACATTTTTTTCAGATGAGGAAACTGAGGCACTAAGCAATTAAGTAAGTTGCCCAAGTTCACACAGCTTATATCTGGCAGGTCTGGGCTTTGAACTTTGGTCTGGCTGACTTAATATTTGCTGTTATTTGTGGTATTTGGCCATGTTTAACCTACTGCTGTACTAATGCACTGCCTTGCACATAATAGGCATGTTATACTTTGAATAAATAAATAACTGAAATGTTAGCTATAAAGTGCTTTCCACTAAAGTCCAATTACTATTAAATATAAAAATTAAGTGTCATTAAATGTGGACTTACTATTTTAATTTTATTAAAAACTTTTTTTTTTTTTTTACAGCACACACATGTGTGCATACTTCAACATTCTCTTATTCATTTGGCTGGGCTCCTGACCCCTCTAAAAATTAGAGGAATCACTGAATGTAGTCCAGGAGCTGGTAGATGAATTAGTGGTATCTGATGTATTTTTGGAGTAGTGTTGTTGTGTTGGTGGGGTCCGGAGCCAATGGCCAAGAGAGAATTCTTGAGATGTCTTCGGTGCAAAAAGGTGGTTTTATTAAAGCACAGGACAGGACCCATGGGCAGAAAGAGCTGCTGTAGCCTCGGGATTGTGAGGAGCAACTGATTATATATACTTTGGGGTTCAGGGAAGTAAAGATAAGGGAAGTTCCAAAAGGATTTTCATATGCTAAAGAAGACTCACAAGATACTGGAGGTCTTGCTACTGTCAAACTAAGGTTGTTTTTCCCTCTAGCAAGGCATTAACTTTAAGACAGTTGGGAGCTTTGTCATTGGGCTGCAGGTTATAAGGACATTTAATTTTATCTACGTTTCCTTCTGCCTTTCTTTCCCACGTCAGTATCTAGCCTCCTTCTGTCTTTTGAAGTTGAAAACCAATTCTTGCCCTGAGGATTTAGCAGCCCTGCGTGGGATCCACTTAAGAAACCAGGTTTATGGGGCGCCTGGGTGGCTTAGTCGTTAAGCGTCTGCCTTCGGCTGGGGTCATGATCCCAGGTGGGATCGAGCCCCGCATCGGGCTCCCTGCTCCGCGGGAAGCTTGCTTCCCCCTCTCCCACTCCCCCTGCTTGTGTTCTGTCAAATAAATAAATAAAATCTTTAAAAAAAACCAAACAGGTTTACCTTGTCATAAGAACGTAACACTTTCCTGAAGCAATATAAAATAGAGGGAGAACGAACGCCTGAAAAACCCTAGGGCTCCAAAAAGGGCCGACTTTTACAAAAAGTTGCGATTTGAAGACACCACCCTACCCTTCATCTCCCAATCTTCCAAGCCATCATGGATCTGAGCCTATAATTTTGGTTGGGTTAAATCGCAAGCAACCCTGCGATGGGTAGCACTATTCACGCTGTAGTTCAAATTTCTTTGTGATTTTTGAGGCTTATCCAGATCCACCAATGGGACGGGGAGAAGAGCAGGCGGTGGGCGGGGTCGCTAGGAGGGGAGGAAAGGGGACCTTGTGGGCGGGGAAGGGGGCAATAGGGCGTTGAGTGATTTGGAGGAAGGTGTCTAGAGAAGCGCCCGGTTAGGGTAGGGAGGAGGGCTCCCCGAAACTGGCTGTCCCGGGCAGGCCCGGCTGACCCGCGCCTGGGAGGAGCCCCGCGTCCCGTCGCGCCTGCCCCGGGCTGGCTGCGTGTGCGTCGGGAGTCGAGCCGCCGCGCGCACCAGGAAGTGACTCTCCCCAGCGGCAGCGATCCAGGCCGGCCGCTGGCTTTTACTTGGCCGCCTCAGGTTTGTAAGAGGATTTATTGGTTGCAAAGGTATGGGGGGTACGTGGAGAACTCGGAAAGCCCGATTGAACCCTTACTTAGAGAAAACTGCTTAGCGAGCCAATCTGCCTGCGGGGCGGGGAATTGAGGAGGCCGGCGGAGGTGGAGACGCGCGGACCTGACCTATGCTGGCTGTCCAAGGTTGCGGCCAGCTCTGCGTCCGCCTGTGCTGTGACCTCAGCCCTCCCTTGGCCCAAGTTCAGTGATAGTCTTTCCCACAGACATGGTGGGTAGAACTTGCCCGGAGAAGAGGGGGATGGAGGGGCTGGTGAGGGGGTCTGGTGGGGGAAGGACCTGATGGAGCGTGCATTGCAGTGAGGACTCAGCAATACACCCTTTTATGTCCATCACCTCTTGCCAAGAACCGTGTGTGGGGCCAGGCCAGCTGAAGGAAGGATGAACAGAGAGTGTAAGCAGTACCCTTGTCTGTGGGTTAACATTTTGCTCCAAGAAGCTCCTTGGCCCCACACGCATCAGACCTACCACATAGTCTCAGACTGGAATCTCTGAGCATTTCAGGCAGGTTACCTTTTCCAGCCCTAGAGACTTAGTCTTCCTTCCTATCTAGCAGCTCTGGACCCTGAGTCCCTTTCCGATTAATTCCTATAGGAGAAACTGAGCAGATGTCACACACTTTTTTTTTTTTTAACCCAAGCATTTTTTTAAAACAGGAAAACCTCTGAAAAGAAACTAGTCTTTTCTGTGGGCAGATGCCTCCCCCCGCCCCGACATCAAGAAACAAAGAAACATAATTCACTTTGACTGGTATTATTATGCTGCCTTGAAAAATATATTTCACTTCAGAAATTACTAAATATGATGAAAGGGTCTTTACCAGGAGCGGTGACCGGTTGGCAATAGTGGGGTCCTATTTTAGACCATACCTGATAATTTGGAGGAAGAAACCTAGATGCACAAGAGCCTACTGCTGGGATACAGGGCAAGTAGAGCACAGTCCTGGTGGCATTCACCAGTGAGAGGACCCACACACTCAAAAAAAGTCTGAATGTTGTGAGGTACAGATAGATGTCTTCAGCCCTCAGCTCCCCTGTCCCTCCTCTGCCAACCCCTAAATGGGCCTGCAGCACACCCTCCCCCTGCAGTCTGCCCCCATTCTGCCCATTCCTTATTTTTTGTCTCCTACCTCTTCACTCATTTCCTCTCTCTGGCTTTTGCTTTTCTTCATATCAAATACATACTTTTGTCTCACTTTAGAAAAATGTTTATCACAGATCACACACTTTTGATAGTATTCATAGGTGGTCCACGGCAGGCCTTAAGCTCACCACACTCCAGCAGGCACTAATGCAGAATGTTATGAAAGTTCTTTGGTTTGTGTTTTGTGTTATAAGTTTCCCACATAATTTTACTTATCCTAACGGCATTCACAGGCTTTATTACATTTCGCCAGTTTTGCAGGTCAGACACGTCGAGGCATGAAGAAATCAAGTGATGTACTTTGAATCAGAGCCTAAGGAGGGGCAGTGACACATGTCAAATGCCTACCGTGTTAGGTGCCATCCTGAGCACTTCATATATATGAGCTCCTTTAATTCTTTTTTTTTTTTTTTAAAGACTTTTCTTTATTTATCAGAGAGAGAGAGAGAGTGAGCACAAGCAGGGGGAGTGGCAGACAGAGCGAGAAGCAGGCTCCCCGCTGAGCAGGGAGCCCGATGCGGGGCTTCATCCCAGGACCCTGGGATCATGACCTGAGCCGAAGGCAGACGCTTAACCGACTGAGCCACCCAGGCATCCGAGCTTATTTAATTCTTAGCACAACCTTGAAAGGTAGGTGGTACTAGTCCTATTTTTATAGATGATGACACTGACATTCATAGTGCTTAAGTAACTTGCCCAAAGTCACATAGCTAGTGAGCAGCAGAGCTGAGATTAGAATATGGCTCCAAAGCCCAT